>NW_021941374.1:1383813-1546449 GCF_902148845.1 Salarias fasciatus | reverse complement strand
CCTGCAGAAAGCTGCGAGGGAAACTCCAACAGCAACGCATGGCAGACTTACCTCCAGAACGCCTTCAAACATGCCCTCCTTTCACCTATGTGGGACTGGATGTTTTTGGTCCTTGGTCCATTATAACAAGACGCACTCGAGGAGGACATGCAGAGAACAAACGGTGGGCTATTATCTTCAGCTGCATGAGTTCAAGGGCCATTCACATTGAAGTAATTGAGTCACTGAGTACATCAAGCTGTATCAATGCTCTCAGGCGCTTCTTCTCCATCAGAGGACCTGCGAAGCAGCTAAGGTCGGATTGTGGGACCAACTTCATAGGAGCCTGCAACGAACTGGGACTCACCCAAGACCAGAGGGGCACCAGTGTACAAAAGTACCTCAGCCAGCAAGGGTGCACTTGGGAGTTCAATCCCCCTCACAGCTCACACATGGGCGGGTCCTGGGAAAGGATGATCGGCATGGCCCGAAGAATCATAGACTCCATGTTGCTTCAAAACAATGTCCATCTGTCACACGAAGTGTTGTGCACGCTCATGGCAGAAGTCACAGGGATCATGAACTCAAGACCACTCACTCCTGTGTCTACAGACCCAGACTCTCCATTCATACTCTCACCTTCAATGATTCTCAAACAGAAAGCTGGAGTCCCCCCTCCTCTTGGAGACTTCACAGAGAAGGATCTCTACACCAAGCAGTGGAGACAAGTTCAAGCTCTAGCTGACCAGTTTTGGAGACGTTGGAGTCGCGAGTACCTGCCTACCTTGCAGAAGAGAATGAAGTGGACGGGACCCAAAAGAAATCTGCAGGAAGGAGACATCGTTCTGCTGAAGGACAATCACGAAGCTCGCAACAACTGGCCAATGGCAAGGATCACATGCACCTTTCCAGGGAATGATGAGAGAGTTCGAAAGGTGGAAGTGAAGACTGTGGACCAAGGATGCACAAAAACCTTCCACAGACCAGTGACTGAAGTAGTTTTGCTTCTACCGAAAGAAGAATGATGTTCAAAATCTGTATAGTAATTTAGCAGTGACCTCATAAAGGTCAGGCGGGGAGTGTGTTGTTACTTGTTATTCAGGGATGTTTCTTTATCTGACTTTTATTTTGAAAATGCGGGTTTTCCGGAAGTGTTTTTATTTTGAAGGGCCGTTTTCTCAGAGAAACAGGAAGTGTTCAGACACTCACAGAGAAGATGTAAAAATCTCCATGTTTTCAGCTCTCTCTTCTTTCAAAACATCTCTCAACTCCGTTCAAGCAATGCCGTGAGTAATATTTCATGTTAATAAGTTACAGAAAGATAAAACAGATGATAAAATGTGTCAAAAAGTGATTGTTTCTGCATCATATAAAAAGTGTTTGTGTTTCCAATTCTGGCCTGTAATACTCGAGTCTGATGGCATGTAACATTGTTTTATTTTGTGTATTTCAGTTTTACTCCATGTCCATGTTGAAATGAAGAGCCTTCAGTAAATGTTCAACTTTACTACACGACTCTGTCATTTTTGGAGTGGAGTTTAGCTCGCTGTTGAGCTGAAGTAAACGCGCTTTAGTGAGAACAGCACACTTTCTGATTCAGGCCTTCGGTCTTTCAGAGGAAACTCTTCTGCTGCCAGACAGGAGGCTCTGGTTGGTTCAATTAACATGAGGTAGCGAAAGGCTACACTCACCAGGAAGCAGTGATTGAATACATGAAACGGGATGTAGTGATGGACTACCGGAAAGAGGAAGTAGTGATGGACTCCTGTAACCAGGAAGTTGTGACTGACCACAGGAACCAGGAAAAGGTGACAAACTACCAGAACAAGGAAGTAGTGACATACTACTAGAACCAGGAAGGTACTTACCAGTGTTTTTTTTTTTTTCCTCTTCTTTAGAAGGAACCCTCTTTACGATAAGACAACAACTCCACTCTGCATGTTCCTCTTTCACAGTGAACAGCAGCCAGACAGCTGATCGAGAACAGCAGATGCCGACTCTGCTCTTCATCCTGGAGCGGACTGCCTTGTCATTGAACACCTGGATCTCTCCGGAACTTCAACAGCTCCAGCTGAGGGAGATTAAAAGCCGTGCTGCATTGGCCGGGAATCGAACCCAGGCCTCCCGCGTGGCAGGCGAGAATTCTACCACTGAACCACCAATGCTTCCACGTGGACAAAATTCCACCATGGGAAGACATCTGGTCCAACCTCTGTGACCTCTGAGCCAATCCCCCGCCACACTGTGACCTTAACTCCTCCGGTCACGGCGGTTGGACTCACCGGGAAGCAAGGCACCTCTCCTCGTTAGTATAGTGGTGAGTATCCCCGCCTGTCACGCGGGAGACCGGGGTTCAATTCCCCGACGGGGAGTGTCTTTCTTATACACCCATCAACGTTGGCCTTCTCCCTTTCCCTCACTGTATTTTGGCTGTTCAGGGTGTCCAAGGAAAATTCCCAATCCGCGTTGAATACTTTCACATCCCCCGGATGTCTGCATGTCCAAGTCAGGGTTTAAAATACGTGCGGCAACAATTTTTTTTTTTTTTTTTTGGCTCCATTTTCTTGGTGTTCAGGCCTCGTTGGCGCAGTAGGCAGCGCGTCAGTCTCATAATCTGAAGGTCGTGAGTTCGAGCCTCACACGGGGCACATGTTTAGCTGACCGTCACTGTCCTTTCACTCATCAAGCCTCAGAGGGCTGCTTTCCACCTGTCGCTGTCATCCACAGCTCGACTCAGCACCAACTCTCAAGCACAGGGCAAGGGAACGCTGTTCACAGCAGTCAATCACTTCAATGGAAAAGGACACACTCCCCGTCGGGGAATTGAACCCTGGTCTGTGCTGCGGCAGCGTATAGCTTACGCTCAACTCATTCAACTTTGCCCATTCATTTTCAATGGGAGTGTCTTACAGTACGGATGCAATACTCGTTTTGACCACTAGTGCAAAAATAGGGGCCTTGTTTCGCTCCTTCCTCAACGTGAGGGAAAGCGGGAGTTGTTGTGTGTTTATCAGTCAGAGAGAGAGGAGCGCTGACTTTTAGCAGATTTACAACTTTTATCTCAAAGACCAGGACTACCAGAGAGACAAGGACCAGGAACACCAGAGACAGAAGGACCAAGACTGCCAGAGAATGAAGCATTTGGAACCAGGAAGCAGCGACTGAACACATGAAACAGGCTGTAGTGATGGACTACCGGAAAGAGGAAGTAGTTATGGACTCCTGTCACCAGGAAGCAGTGATGGACTACTGGAACCAGGAATCAGTGACTGAACACATGAAACAGGAAGTAGTGACCGACTACCAGAAAAAAGGAAGTAGTGATGGACTAGTAGAACCAGGAAGCAGTGGCTGACTACATGAACCAGGGAGCAGTGACTGACTACCAGAAAAAGGAAGTAGTGATGGACTAGTGGAACCAGGAAGTTATGACCGACTACATGAACCAGGACTTAGTCACGGACTACCAGCAAAAGGAAGTAGTGATGGACTACTGGAACCACCAAGCAGTGACTGACTACTGGAACCAGGAAGCAGTGACTGACTGATTTCAGGCTCTTCCTCAAGACACAGTGACAGTGCCCTCTTGTGGACACTGCTGCAAACAGCACCTTTGTGGATTGATAAGAATCAGTCCGCTGGGAGCAGATTCTGTGCAATCTGAGGAGTTGAGATTTAACTCATCCAGCAAATGTGTAGCTTGGATGAAAACCGGTGTCATACAAGAGGGCTTGGGTGTTGGTGGGCTCAAAGAAAACTTGAATATCCCATCTGATGGTGTGTGTCGACAGTTATTCCATTTGGATGTTGTGACTGTTGGGAGTGTCCAAGAGGACGTTAAACTCCCGTTCTGAATAGCAACACACTCCCCAGATGTCTGCAGAGCCGAGGTCTCCCAGTCAGCCATTAACATGTTGGTGTGAGCGGGGGCAAACTCCTCCCCCATTGCCATTCCACTCACCTGCAGGCAAAAGTCAGCAGTGAGCTGAAAGACATTTCTGGTCAGGTTCATCTCCAGCAGCTTCAACAGTCATTGGCCAGGTCTGGTCTTATCTGGGTCAATCATATCATCACATATGACTGAGCTTAGGGTTAGGGTTAGCAAAGTGGCCAGTATACTTCCATGTTTTTCTGCTGGATTCATAGAGTCTTGGGGATTTTGCTTTCTGATTCAGGCCTTCGGTCTTTCAGAGGCAACTCTTCTGCTGCCAAACAGGAGGCTCTGGTTGGTTCAATTGATAGGAGGTAAGGAAAGGCTACAATCACCAGGAAGCAGTGACCCACCACATGAACCAGGAAAAGGCGACGAACTACCAGAAAAAGGAAGTAGTGATGGACTACTGGAACCAGGAAGCAGTGACTGAACACATCAAACAGGATGCAGTGATGGACTACCGGAAAGAGGAAGTGGTGATGGACTCCTGTAACAGGAAGCAATGATGGACTAATTGAACCAGGAAGCAGTCACTGAACACATCAAACAGGAAGTCGTGACGGATTAGTAGAAAAAAGGAAGTACTGATGGACTACTGGAACCAGGAAGCAGTGACTCAACACATGAAACAGGAAGTAGTGATGGACTACCGGAAAGAGGAAGTAGTGATGGATTAGTGGACTAGTACATTAATACACACAGTGGTGCTTCACCTTCCTGGCCTCATGCTCCTGCTATACAGGCACTAACTGCGCTGAAAGTGGACTCTGACCTGGACTCGCATCCCCCTCGACACCGCCAGCAGACACCATCCGCAGCAGCAGACGATCAAGCCGGAGGAAACGCTGATACAGATTCTGCTAAGAACAGATGCCGAGATCGCAGTCCTGTGAGATCTCCGCACACACTCGCCAACGTCAGTGTTCTGTGTCCACCAGATCCAATCGGGGTGCAGAGTCCACCATTACCGAAAATGGACAGGCATTTGGACAGGAGTTTCAAGCATTCTGCAAAGAATTCAGACCCACTGGAGCAGAGATGAGAGAAGCCCTTGCCACCAGCAGCACCAGGCACCGTCACCCTCAGCAGACGACCCAGCAGGAGATGGAGCCTCATGAGAGGCCTGGACTGGGACCACGCAGACAATGCCCCATCGCATGGCCTTGACAGCCTGAGAACCTTGAAGCAGGGCCCTCAGAAAATGGTGGAGAATTTCATGCATCGTGCAGAAGACATCTTCAATCTTCACTCTGGTCTGCAGCGTCCTGCAACACTGGGGAACGACGCAGGTCTCTGGGAAAGACTTCTGTGTGCTGCAGTCATGGATGGACTGTCTGCCAACACAGCAGCTCATGTGAGCCACCTCTACATGAGCCTGAGACCTGAGATCCGTCTCTGCTGAGGAGGCTCTGCAGCCATGCCCGACACAGGCTCAGGAAACAGGCCGCTGCACAAACTGCCAACTGAGATGCTGCACTTCATAAGGCGGCTCTGACCATGTGCTCCGGATCTACACCTGTCCAAGGAAGTGAGAGAGGACGTGGTCACGAAAGAGGAGGTTGTGGAAGAGGAGGTCAACACAGAAGGGACTTTGGTTGCTGTTTCGTGTGGAGACAGCATGGACATTGGGCCACCAAGAGCAAGCAGACTGATGGTGTGAGAGGGGGGAGGCGACTCCAGGATAGTGGATTCCACTGATGAGATTTCAACAGTGACAGAAAAGGGAAGTGAGACATCACACACACACACACACACACACACACACACACACACACACACACACACACACACACACACACACACACACACAAACAAACATATATGACACATCACACATGTGCATATATAGACACTTAGTGATACAAGAAGTCACATTGTAGTTTTTATGGTGGACAGAGGAGCCACCCATTCAGTCATACAGCATGGCTTCCTCACTCCAGCCACATCTGACCATCAGCAGAGAGAGAGTGGTCTACAGCGCCAGCAGCCTGTTCACCCTCTAAAGGACCACAGTTCACTGATAAATTTCTTCTATCAAAATTATGCCCGATCAATCTACTGGGTAGAGGTCTAATTTGTAAACTCAGGCTCGCGGTTGTGTCAGGACCTGAGAGGCTGGGCGCCAGTTGTTCCTGTGGAGGACAACATGAGCAAATTCACAATGGTGAAATACTGTCCACTGACACCCAGCTGTGTGTATCAGTGGAGTCTTGGTCAACAACCAACTAGTTTTCATTGGCACATACTGCACCAGTTTCAATCTGTGTGGGTGTAGTTTGGGTTTTGGAGGAAAGGTGTGATTTTCCACATCCAGGAAGTGTCTTGGATGTGAGTGAGTACATGGTGAGGTCTGAAATATGTGTATGGGTTATGTTTTATGTTCTGTGGCAAATAGTTACACAGCGGCTCATTAGTAAGTCCGGCACTGTTGACAAATCATCATGAGATCATGATTGATGTGATACTGCGAGACAGAGAAGAGAATGCAGTAGAGTGGTGTTTTTCATGGTGGAAATATTATTCTGTTACAAGTCAGCTGTTTTTAAATGTCACCATTGATCACAAATATATTTAAACTGGTGTCTGCATGATGAGGAAACACCAGTTTAAAGGGGGAGGAATTAACATTTTCTGGTCAACTTTTCTGTGATGTGTAAAAGTTTTTTTGTGATCGATAATCTTAAGACCTTAATTTTTTACCAGTGCTGAGATTTTGTGTAAGCAGTTGTCACACAGCACAGTCAGTAATTTTAAATTCATTTGGAGTTTAAGTCTGCAGGAATGTGTTTTTCACACTGCAGGAGGTCAGGACACAGAGCAAGAGAACCAACAGCAGCGTTCTTCTCTGTGGTGGACCTTTCTAATGCATCCTTCTCTGTCCCAGTTCTCCCAGACTTGCAGTGCCGGTTTACATTTGAATTCCAAGGGAAACCAACACCTTTACATGGCTGTGGCAAGGTTATTTACAATTCAGTACTGCATGTCCCCCTCTTTTCTCTGGTGCTCTTCCTTTTGGAATATGTAGATGATCTTCTGGTCTGCTCACCTACAGAGGCCTAGTATCAAGCTGACACCCTGACATTGTTGCAACATCTCTTTGGGTAAGGTCACAAGTGTCCTCTAAACAGAGGCATCTATGGGTCGCATTTTCGCAGCTGGGGAACTGGTTCCATGGACCCTCAAGACAGAGGAAGAACCGGGTTGGGTTCACTGTCTGTTCAGATTATGAAACTTTGACCTCTGGTTCCCTCCCTGCTCACTACTCTGCTCAGACTGCAGAGTTGCACCTGGTTCTGACCATGTGTTGAAAAGGGGAACGGTTCAACAGATTACATCACTGCGGTCCACTAAAGGATTCTCAGAAGTCGCGGAACAGCGTTGTAAAAGTGTTTGGTGTGTGCTGCTCACAATGCAGGCCAGGTCCAGCCTGTGGAGAGAGCTGCTCATCCTCACCAGACTTTCCTTTGATCATCTGAAGAACTGAGCCCTGTGGAGGGGAAGGACTACCGCTTGGTGGTGGTTGACATGCTTACCAAATGGGTGGATGTGCTGCGCTCCACTCAGCACCCAGTTTTATGGAGGGATGTTCAATCAGCTCCTGATAGGATGTTAAAAGTTTGTTTGTTTGTTTGTTTGATTGTAACTGAACTGGCATGTCTCAAGCATGATATGACAAACACAGACCTGCCAACCTTGGCGGAATTTTTTGAGTACCACTTGCCGGGACAGTTGTTGACTGTCAGTTTTAAGTTTTCATGTGGTTCTTTAATTTGTGTATTGACAAAGATTTAACAGATGTGACCTTGCATGTTGTCCCCAGAGTAGAGCTTCAACATGCTGCTACGTGTCCTTTAACTGAGCATTTTATGGGGTGTGTGTGCGCATGCGTGCGTGTGTGTGCACGTGCGAGTGCGTTCCTGCTGCTGCTGCTAGTAGCAGCGGATGTTGAAATCAGACTCATTAAAGGTCTGAACGGCTTATTGTCTGGTTTTTAATATCTATCAGCAACAAGGGACGTGAAAGAAACCCAGTCGCCAGTTAATAGGGAATCAGCTATTTCAAAACACCGGCTTCTCTCCGGTTTCTGGACACCTCTCCTCCGCTAGTTAGCTGCTGCGTTCAGGTGACTGGAGCTGCTGCGGAAAAGTGAAACTCCGTCATTCACATGAAGGCACCGGTGACAGCTGGACTCAGGAGACACTCAGGAGACACTCAGGAGACACGTGAAGGAAGCGTGGACAATTTGCACAAAGGAACGGCTCTCAGACAGCTGAGAACCGGCTCTCGTCGTTCACTTGAAAGAGCCGTTCAAAAGAACGGCTCGTTCATTGAACGTCGCAGCACTACGAGGGGAGCACATGTGTTTCCTCCCGGTTCCATAGCTGCGATGCACCAGCCGAATTTACCGGTATTTTTTTCAGCGTGACAAATACAGTGTGTGCCGTGACTGCGTGACAACACACCGAAATGCGTGACGCTTCAGAGCCCTGCTGCTGCATCGTGTTGTCAGACATGAGAACGTCCACGGTCCGCATTTATAACAGCGCTCACAGACGTCTGCAGCTTTTTGTGTAGTTTAATGAGGCGGAGCGTACCAGCGTATTTTGATGTAAAATTGCGTCGCTGCTACGCAAAATGCATACAGGTTGGCAGGTTTGCTAACACTTAAAGTAACAGAAATAATCCACTAACTCTAAACCAGACTCACAGTTTTTCCAAAAGGTGACAGAGATCCTGGAACCCAACACCTCCATCAATACCATCATATGATGAATACTGGTGATAAAAAAAATATTGTCTAACTTTGTTTTCTCTCATTTCAGAAGTTCCAGCATGTCAGAGGGGAGAAATTGGCTGATCAATTCTAACATTTTATCTGGGATATAGTCTTGAATTTGACACTAAATTCTTGGATTATGCTTTAGGACTTCTTTAGGAGGTCATGGGTTAGTTTGGTAATTTGCAATGATGGCTTAACATCAACGAAGGTTCAGGTTGAAACTAATGAGTCAGGGTTTCACAATGAAGCAGTGACTGACTTCTAGGTTTTCATAGGATTCTTAATGGTCATGTTATATCAAGGAACATTAGATTAAACGAATATTTGTGTTTATGTGTTTAAAGATTTGGGTTAGTTCAAAATTAGCGTAGGATGGTCTGTCTTCTCTTCTTCCTTTCAGATTCTATCACTGCAGTTCAACAACACTTCATCTCCAATGGGGACAGACGGTCACAGGATGTACATGGAAAGAGTTCCAGATCATCCTTTGAAGGCACAGAACAAGAGGTCAACCCAGGAGGAGGCAGCTGCCACTCGACAGACGCTGGAGGATGCAACTCCGAGAAGACAGAGTCTCCACGACCGACAGACCGTGAAAGAAGCTCTCCCTCGCCCTGCTGAAGGACCTCTCCATCAGCTGAAACCAGGAGATCAGGTCCCGGTAAAGGACTCCTAAAGGAAATTTGGAAGACAAGCCAACCCTGCTGTTAAGTTGATCTCCCAGCCACAGGGCAGAATAATCCCTGAGAACAACTCCCGTGTGAGGTGGTCCACCCTCCACGAGGCAACGATGAAGATGTTCCTGTTCCTGATGAAGCTGTTGCCTCAAGTGACAACAGCACCTTCGCCTCAGCACAGACACATGGCAGACCTCGTGGACCTCAAGACAACCTATGGTGGAAAACAGTCCACACAGGAGCACGAGGACTTCATAAATCCAGCTGTATCGTTTTGACTCTCACAGACAAACAGAAAACCATGCATGTCAGGAGCCTGTAGAACAGAGTGGCCTTGGATCTCCTTCTTGTCGAGAAAGGAGGGGTTTGCGCTCTTATTGTGTTACTAGGAGACCGACGATGATGCTGCTGAAGATTAGTAGTTGTGTATGTCTGATTAAATTTTCCATTCAACATGCAGTAGTTGATTGAAATGTATTTGATTTAATCAAAAGGGGGAAACTGTGATGGAAATGTTTATGTATTTGATGCCTGTGATGGTTATCAACTTTAAGTGGACTCCTTAGCAGACGCCCCCCTGGACTCCTGACACCAAGCAAACCCAAATGGGGGTTCTCCCCTGTTTGTCCTGTTGCATTTTGAGCAGATGTTTCTCCCCCTGACCGGGCGTAATCTCTAATACCCCTTTCCCACTGGTCAAAAAACCCGTTTAAACCTGTTAAGTCGTGGCAGTGGGAAAGGGTTTGACCCGGGATTTTGACCCGGGTCGTTCACCCTGCAATCGACCCGGTAAATTCCCGGGTGAGTTTGTAGCGGCTTTTAGTGGGAGGGACACATCCGGGAATTTACATGATGACGTCGAGATTTCCTTTGTCAACATGACCCAGCAATGGCAAGATAGCGAGCCCAGAGAGCTTCCCCTGATCCGTGGGGAAGAGGAGATTTGTCTACAGGTAACAGGGACTGTTTTGCGCTGTATTGTTTACTTTCATTTTGCTCCGTCGCGCTGATGATGTCATCAACGTGGGACACCATCAGTGCGGGAAAACGCAGCGACGCGGCTCGCCAGCAGGAGGTGAGACGCGGGTCTGCAGGCAGTGGGAAAGGCGTCTAAAAAGGTGATAGTTAGCGGGTCGCAGACACGGGTCGACCCGCTAGTTGCAGTGGGAAAGGGGTATGAGAGGTGTCTGTGGTCTGTATGCTATTCTTCTCTGATGCATCGGCAGCCACGGGGGGTTGAAGTGGGTTGGGTGGTTGAGTTGTTCCTTTGTCACTTCATATGTTAAATATGTGTCCCTTCTTGACTGAGGGCAGCCTCTAAGACATATTAATGACGTTAACATGTCTGCCCCTGGCCCCAGGGGTTCAGGACAGGGTATAAATATCGGTCTGTGTCTTAGAATTTCAGAACTCACACTGACTGAGCAGCTGTGACTTCTCTCCTGTGCAACTGGAAATAAAGGAACCAATACGGAACTCATTGTTGGTGTATTTCTTAATAGAATTTCCACAACAGAACCGAAACTGATACCCGTACGCACGTCTCTTGTTCGGTACCAGTATATACCCAAGTTTTTCGGTCGGTACCACTGAGGTACCGTTAAACGATACCCAGCACTAGCAACAGGTAGAACAGTTTGGTTACCCATGGTCCGATAGTGTCAAAAACACTCACAAAGAGCTTGAATGGTAACACATCTACAGAACTGCAGGAGGGTTTTGTTTTCGCCATCAGTGCTGCGACGTCTTCAAGGGATACAGGAGTGAAATCGGACCAGACATGTAAGAGCGGTTCAACACGACCTGGACTGCACAAGGAAGGTGTTGGGGTTTTGTCTTTTTGGTACTGATTTTATCAACAAAGAAGGCTGAAAAATCATTATGTCAGCCTTCCAGTGCACAGGGGTGGCCTTGTGGGGCAGGGTATATGCCTATTCAATACAAAATATTAAAACAAAGTATTAAAATCATTAAAAACTCTGCTGCATTGGCCGGGAATCGAACCCGGGCCTCCCGCGTGGCAGGCGAGAATTCTACCACTGAACCACCAATGCTCACATAGCAGACAGCAGTCCCAACAATGACTGTTGAGCTCCTGTTCTGTGGAAGGAGCCCCTCCCCCACAGTGTGTGTGTGTGTGTGTGTGTGGGTGTGTGTGGGTGTGTGGGTGTGTGGTCATGTGAGTGGATCAACCAGTTTTACGTGCTGATGGACAGATGGTCTGACTGAACAACGGTGTTTTTAGAGTCAACGTGACATCTCCTCGTTAGTATAGTGGTGAGTATCCCCGCCTGTCACGCGGGAGACCGGGGTTCGATTCCCCGACGGGGAGGGATTTCCTTTTTGTCTTGCTTCAGAACACGTCATCCTTGCTTTTTCTCTTGCGCTCCAAGCTAAAATCAGAACCAGCTTGTTCAGCAGAGCAAAACATGTGCCCCGTGTGAGGCTCGAACTCACGACCTTCAGATTATGAGACTGACGCGCTGCCTACTGCGCCAACGAGGCCTGATGGGAGCCTCGTGCTGGGCACGTGGTCTATAACCTGAGCCGGAGCACCAGAGCACAACAGATAGTGTAAACAGACAGTAAACAGACAGTGTAAATCTGGGTAGTCTGTGTTGACAAGTTGATGAGCAACTCATGGAGCAGTGATCTGAACTGTTTCTTCAACAGGCGGATCAGGCCCCTCCCCCAACGCAGACAACCCGGCTGCACCGCATGGTCCCTGCCCCCCCTCCCCCACCGGCTTATGGCCATGTCGTCTACTCCCATGTCGTCTACTCTGAAATTCCCATTCTGTCTACACCCTAAATCCCAGCTCGTCTACTACCTTTTAGGCAAACATTCCCATGTCGTCTACTTTTGTCTACTTCAACATCAATCAATCAATCAATCAATTTATTTCTGTATAGCCCAGTATCACAACAACAGTTGCCTCAGAGGGCTTCAAGATGTTACATTTGTCGGTAAAAGTAAAAACAGTGAATAAGCATAATGGTAATATGTCAATATTTACAGTAACGAGACAGAACGAAGCAACCACCGCCTTCGACCCTCACATCCGGCAAGAAAAAACTCCAAAAACCCAGTGGGAAAAGAAGAAATCTTGGGGAGAACCACAGTATGGAGGGATCCCTCTCCCAGGGACGGACAGCTTTGGCAACAGCTAGCATGAGACAATAAGAAGTAAAGCCTAGGACAATGTTGAGGACAGTTCGTTGGACGGTCCAGCACAAGAACCACGGATCCCAGCAGTAGAACCGAACATTAGACCACCAAAATAACATTAATTATGAGTCATTTTAAAAAAACAGGATATTTATTATTAAAACTGCTACAGCCGCAATTTATTTCCCTAACCTTAAACCCTAGCCCTAAACCCTAGCTGTAAACCCTAGCCATAAACCCTAACCCTAATTAGGGGATTCCATGTCTTGTTCTGAGGGTCTCTGAGCAACAGGAGTAGGACCGTTGGAATCGCCTCGGCGAGCTCTACAACATATCTGGCATTGCCATTTTATACCCGGAAAGTGTATGTGGCATTTATTTCCCTAACCATGGGTCCTAGACAAAAACAGGACGTCTAGGTGAATTCGGGGGATTTTTTACAGTCCGGTGATGTGTCTTTTGACTCTCTAGCACCTATTTTTTTTTGTTGCAGTACCACCATTTTACCACTAGGGGGAGCAATTTGTCTGTCGTTTTCTGGAATATAGTTCCACAATTGGTTCAATCTACCACTGTGAGCCGTAGGAACATGCTAGAGAGCTGGGAGTTGGTTTAAACTGCTGTTAGGGGACTCGGGCTCCCTTGGCCACCGTTTCTGAGTGCCTAGGACCTTTCTACCAAAGATTCCAGAACTGAAGATTCCGTTTCCAGAACTGAAGATTCCGTTTCCGGAACTGAAGATTCCGTTTCCGGAACTGAACATTCTGAAAACGAGCTCCAACTGCGCTCAGGAAGGACCGAGAGCTCTGGCAATGACTTCAAATGAAAGCTGAGGGCCTCAGCAGTGCAATGGAAGTGGTTTCAAGTGTCCAACTACAACACTGTAGATTTTGAATAGGGATTCCAGATTGGTCAAGCCTTGACCGATTCTGGAAGGTGCTGTAACTGAGCTCAGGAAAGAGCTAGAGGTGTGGGATTTACTTCAAATGAAAGCTGGGGGGGTCCCTGACAGGTGTGGTATGATGTCATCTCTGTAAACCTGCATAAAAATTTCACCTCATGAATCAGCCCATAGACTGTATGGTGGGATACAGGGGGATGAGCCTTATGTGTCCTGAGGGTCAGTTGGGTCCATTTCCACCATGAATTTTGCGACCCCTTGGGGAGTGGCAACAACCCCAAACACACAACTGTTGGGGTGGTGACTGTCTGTTTTGGGTGTTTTTGGGCTGATCCAAACACTTTGAGCTTCAAAGATGCAATCTGGAAGGGGATTCCAGATTCCAGATTCCAGATTCCAGATTGGGATTCCAGATTCCAGATTCCAGATTCCAGATTCCAGATTGGGATTCCAGATTCCAGATTCCAGATTCCAGATTCCAGATTGGGATTCCAGATTCGGTCAAGCAATGATAACTCCTCTCAGGAAGGAGCTAGATGGCTGGGATTAGCATCAAATGAAAGCTTAGGACCTCAGCAGTGTAATGGTTGCAGTGTCAAGTCTCAAGTCACTTCTTAAAAATCGATGTCATTTTCTGGAAGGGGATTCCAGATTTAGACATCAAATGACCGATTCTGGAATCTGCTATAACTCCTCTCAGGAAGGAGCTAGATGCGTGGGACTGGCTTCAAATGAAAGCTGAGGGCCCTCCGAGTGTAATGGTGGTAATTTCAAGTGTGTAACTTCAATGTTAAGGGTTTTATGGTCAACCCTATGTGTAACCCTAACTCGGTAACCCTACTCCCTAACTGTAACCCTAACAATCCCAAACAATGAGGGCTAGGGTTATGAAAGTTGGATATGTGTCTCACTGGGGGGTGCCTGACAGGTGGGTTGTGGTGTCGTCTCTGTAACCCTAGCAGAAAAATTTGACCTCATGAATCACCCCATAATGTATATGGTTGGACCCGTGGGGATGAGCCTTGGGTGTCCTGAGGGTCGGTTCGGTCAATTTCCACCATGAAATTTGGAACCCTTCGGGGACTGGCAACGACCCCGCACACGTGTCTCTTGGGGCAGTGACTGTCTGTTTTGGGTGTTTTTGGGCTGATCCAAACACCCTGAGCTTCAGAAACGCAATCTGGAAGGGGATTCCAGATTCCAGATTCCAGATTCCAGATTGGGATTCCAGATTCCAGATTCCAGATTCCAGATTGGGATTCCAGATTCCAGATTCCAGATTCCAGATTCCAGATTGGGATTCCAGATTCGGTCAAGCAATGATAACTCCTCTCAGGAAGGAGCTAGATGGCTGGGATTAGCATCAAATGAAAGCTTAGGACCTCAGCAGTGTAATGGTTGCAGTGTCAAGTCTCAAGTCACTTTTTAAAAATCGATGTCATTTTCTGGAAGGCGATTCCAGATTTCAACATCAAATGACATATTCTGGAATCTTCTATAACTTTTCTCAGGAAGGAGCTAGAGGGCTGGGATTAGCATCAAATGAAAGCTTAGGACCTCAGCAGTGTAATGGTTGCAGTGTCAAGTCTCAAGTCACTTTTTAAAAATCGATGTCATTTTCTGGAAGGCGATTCCAGATTTCAACATCAAATGACATATTCTGGAATCTGCTATAACTTCTCTCAGGAAGGAGCTAGAGGCGTGGGACTGGCTTCAAATGACAGCTGAGGGCCCTACGAGTGTAATGGTGGTAGTTTCAAGTGTGTAACTTCAATGTGAAGGGTTTTATGGTCAACCCTATGTGTAACCCTAACTGTGTAACCCTACACCCTAACTGTAACCCTACACCCCAAAAATCAGGTATGTTTTGATGACATCTCTCTGACCCTTAAAGAAAAACATTGACATTCACCACAATAAGCATGTTCCCCGTGGGATTTGATCCCACAAAAGCTAGGTTGAAAGCCATAGCATTAGGGCTGGGATTGGCTTCAAATGAAAGCTGAGGGCCTCAGCAGTGCAATGGTTGTAGTTTCAAGTGTCTACCTGCACTTTTTAAAAATTGATGTCACTTTCTGGAAGGCGATTCCAGATTTCAACATCAAATGACATATTCTGGAATCTTCTATAACTTTTCTCAGGAAGGAGCTAGAGGGCTGGGATTAGCATCAAATGAAAGCTTAGGACCTCAGCAGTGCAATGGTTGCAGTGTCAAGTCTCAAGTCACTTTTTAAAAATCGATGTCATTTTCTGGAAGGGGATTCCAGATTTAGACATCAAATGACACATTCTGGAATCTGCCTTAACTACTCTCAGGAAGGAGCTAGAGGCGTGGGACTGGCTTCAAATGAAAGCTGAGGGCCCTCCGAGTGTAATGGTGGTAGTTTCAAGTGTCTAACTTCAATGTTAAGGGTTTTATGGTCAACCCTATGTGTAACCCTAACTCGGTAACCCTACTCCCTAACTGTAACCCTAACAATCCCAAACAATGAGGGCTAGGGTTATGAAAGTTTGATATGTGTCTCCCTCGGGGGTCCCTGACAGGTCTGTTGTGGTCTTGGTAAGATTCGGTCAAGTAATGATAACTCCTGTCAGGAAGGAGCTAGAAGGCTGAGATTGGCATCAAATGAAAGCTTAGGGCCTCAGCAATGCAATGGTTATAGTTTCAAGTGTCTACCTGCACTTTTTAAAAATCGATGTCATTTTCTGGAAGGGGATTCCAGATTTAGACATCAAATGACCGATTCTGGAATCTGCTATAACTCCTCTCAGGAAGGAGCTAGAGGGCTGGGATTAGCATCAAATGAAAGCTTAGGACCTGAGCAGTGCAATGGTTCTAGTTTCAAGTGTCTACCTGCACTTTTTAAAAATCGATGTCATTTTCTGGAAGGGGATTCCAGATTTAGACATCAAATGACACATTCTGGAATCTGCTATAACTCCTCTCAGGAAGGAGCAAGAGGCGTGGGACTGGCTTCAAATGAAAGCTGAGCGTCCTGTGAGTGTAATGGTGGTAGTTTCAAGTGTCTAACTTCAATGTTAAGGGTTATATGGTCAACCCTATGTGTAACCCTAACTCGGTAACCCTACACCCTAACTGTAACCCTATACTCAAAAAAGCAGGTATGTTGTGATGACATCTCTCTGACCCCTAAAGAAAAACTTTGACGTTCACCACAATAAGCATGTTCCCTGTGGGATTTGATCCCACAAAAGTTGGGTTGAAAGCCATAGCATAAGACCACTCAGCCACTCAGTGCCATGAATTTTTCGCGTTTGGAACTTGTACTTATTTTTTAAGCTTTGTGTGGAGGGGGGCTGGGATAATGACCCTCCTAACCCTTGGGGTCAGAGGTCATTTAACCCTAGTTTCCAAACAATTAGGGCTAGGGTTATGAAAGGTGGCTGTCGGTTTTGGGTGTTTTTGGGTGTTTTTGGGCTGATCCAAACACTTTGGGTTTCAATGTCTCTTTCTGGAATGCAATGCCAGCTTGCTTCATTCTGGTGACAATCTCTAACTTTGTCCAGGAAGGCCCTAGAAGTGTGGGATTGGCATCAAATGAAAGCTTAGGGCCTTGGCAGTACAATGGTAGTGGTTTCAAGTGTCTAACTTAAATGGTAAGGGGTCTTTGGTCAACCCTATTTGCAACCCTAAGCCCTAAGCCTTGACCCTAACTCCAGTCAGGGTTTTTATTGGCTTCCAATGACAGCTTAGGGCCTTAAGAGTGTAATGGTGTTCCTTTCAGGTGTGTACCTGCACTTTTTAAAAAACGATGTCACATTCTGGAAGGGGATTCCAGATTTAGTCATCCAATGTCAGATTCTGGAATCTGAAAGGTTAGGCTAAGTTAGTTTAATAAAACACTTTGCCTCAGTAACACTAAGTCTCCACTGCTCAAGATGCACCACAATAAGCATGTCCCCCGTGGGGTTTGATCCCACAACCTACTGGTTGCAAGCCATAGCATTAGACCACTCGGCCACTCAGTGCTATGAATTTTTCGCGTTTGGAACTTGTACTTATTTTTTAAGCTTTGTGTGGAGGGGGGCTGGGATAATGACCCTCCTAGCCCGAGGGGGTAGAGGTAATCTAACCCTAGTTTGCTGACTATTAGGGTTACGGTGATGAAAAATTGATATGTGTCTCCCTGGGGGGTGCCTGACAGGTGTGTTGTGGTGTCATTTCTCTAACCCTAGCAGAAAAATTTGACCTCGTGTATCAGCGTATAATCTACATGGTTGGATTGGGAGGCTGATGCCCCACTGAGTCTGGGGGATTTGCAAGCTCTCCCAGGGGTCAAAATTTAAACGTTGACCGATCGACACGAGGCTCACGTATGTTCATCGGGGGAGCCAGGGTATCCAGTGTGAGAAGTTTCAGCCCTGTGCGACCCTCCTGACCCTATCGGTCAAAGGTCAACGGGGTGACCTTTCCCATAAGGCCTTGAGCCAGGGAGCTCAAATTCGCTGTCATGCATCGGGGCTGGCAGCACATCCACGGTGTGCGATCTCAGCCCTCTAGGCCACCCGGAAGTCTTTCAGGAGAGCTGAAGGCACTCGTTTTCAAAAACGCCTTAACCGAACATATTTTGTGCGCCATTTTTGAAATACTTGAGCAAACGAGCTCAAAGTGGCATCAAAATGACCGTCTCTACACCCCGCTGATGTGTGCCGACAGTGGTGGTTGTAGCTGAAACGGAAATACCCGAAAAAAGCACGTTTCTGTATTTCGCCATTTCACGTTTTTATTTTTTAAAAATCAACGGTGATAGCCAGGGGGCTGAGACTTTCAGGGTGTCCTCGGGGTCCCATCCCACACCTGTGATAAAATTTTCAGCCCTCCGGGACATGTAGAAGTATGTGAAATAGGCAAATGCTAACGTTTTGTAGCTAAAATAGGAGCTAATTTCGCTATTTACATTAATAGCTCCCAAACGATGACAGCTAGCCGGCTCAAACTCGCACACAAGGTGTGTGGTGACCTTAGGCACCCATCGATATGGGGCAGCCCCGCCCACCGCGTGGAATTACTGCACAAAGTGGGCGGGAGCTGAAATTAGCCGTTAGCTGCTAACTCTAACTTCCAGCTTGAATAACTCCTAAACGATTAGGGTTAGGAGGATGGGGGTTGGAGGCATGACTCCCGGGGGGGTCCCTGACAGTTGTGTGGAAGGGGATCCCTCCAGCGCATAAGGAAGCCGCGTGGTTGTTGCATTTAGCATTAGCCGCCGCTAACGACTTCGGAGTTGAATAACTCTGGAAGGGGAGGGGCTAGGAGGGTGTGGCTTTAACAGCTGACTCCCTGGGGGGTCCCTGACCTGTCTGTGGGACCTCATCCCTCTGCTGCCCTCCTAGCCCCGCCCAATGACCTTTAACCACAGGAGCGCGTTTAATTGAATAACTCAGGAAGGGGAGGGGCTAGGAGGGTGTGGCTTGAACAGTTGACTTCCAGTGGGGTCCCCGACAGTTGTGTGCGATGGCATCCCGATCGGACCTTTGGATCTCCTTCAAATCATGTTTTTTCACTTTTTTCAGCGAAATCTCATTTCAGAGAGGATTGGGAGGCTGATGGCATAGTAACCCTAGAGGATCTGTAGTCTGTCATAGGGGGTGAAAATTAACGCTTTGCCCGATTGGCACGAAACGCGGGGAGGTTCATCGGGGGTGCTGGGAGAGCCGCTGTGTTGATTTTCAGCCCTCTGGGACCCTCCTAACCCTAGGGGTCAAAGGTCATCCAACCCTAGTTCGCCGACGATTAGGGTTACGGTTATGAAAATTTGATATGTGTCTCCCTGGGGGGTGCCTGACAGGTGTGTTGTGGTGTCATTTCTGTAACCCTAGCAGAAAAATTTGACCTCATGAATCAGCACATAATCTATATGGTGGGATCCGTGGGGATGAGCCTTGGGTGTCCTGAGGGTCGGTTGGGTCAATTTCCACCATGAAATTTGGGACCCTCGGGGACCGGCAGGACCCCCGCACACATACCTCATGTGAGGTCAGGGATCCCCTCATCACTCTAAGGGATTCCCCCAGAGGGTGAAAACAACGCATTGAGCTAGAGACAAAAAAACGCTAGATCCTGCATCGGGGCTTCCAGGGCATCCATCCTGTGAAGTTTCAGCTCTCTAGAATACTTTTTTCAAAAAAAATCCATCCGTTTTCACTTGCCCTGCAGAAGGCCCGAAATAAAGCATGAATCATAGCAAAATCCCTCAACGCTTTGACCGATCGGCACGAAACTCGGGAACCTGCATCAGGGGAGCCAGGGTATCCATTGTGAGAAGTTTCAGCCCTGAGCGACCTTCCTGACCCTATCGGTCAAAGGTCAACGGGGTGACCTTTCCCATAAGGCCTTGAGCCAGGGAGCTCAAATTCGGGGTCATGCATCGGGGCTGGCAGCACATCCAATCTGTGCGATTTCAGCCCTCTAGGCCACCCGGAAGTCTTTCGGGAGAGCTGAAGGCACTCGTTTTCAAAAACGCCTTAACCGAACATATTTTGTGCGCCATTTTTGAAATACTGGAGCAAACGAGCTCAAAGTGGCATCAAAATGACCGTCTCTACACCCCGCTGATGTGTGCCGGCTGCGGTGGTTGTAGCTGAAACGGAAATACCCGAAAAAAGCTACTTTCTGCATTTCGCGTTTTCACGTTTTTATTTTTTAAAAATCAACGGTAATAGCTGGAGGGCTGAGACTTTCAGGGTTGCCTCGGGGTCCCCTTCTGCACCTGTGGTAAAATTTTCAGCCTCCCGGGACATGTAGAAGTATGTTAAATAGGCAAATGCTAACGTTTTGCGGCTAAAAAACGAGCTAATTTAGCTATTTTCGTTAATAGCTCCCAAACGGTGATAGCTAGCCGGCTCAAACTCGCACACAGGGTGCGTGGTGACCTTAGGCACCCTTTGATATGGGGCAGCCCCGCCCACCGCGTAGAATTACTGCGCAAATTGAGAAGGAGCTTAAATTAGCCGTTAGCTGCTAACCCTAACTTTGAGCTTTAATAACTCCTAAACGATTAGGGTTAGGAGGATGGGATTTGGATGCATGACTCCCGGGAGGGTCCCTGATGGGTGTGTAAAAGGATATCCCTCCAGCGCGTGCACAAGCCGCGTGGTTAACGCGTTTGGCATTAGCCGGCGCTAACGACTTCGGAGTTGAATAACTCTGGAAGGGGAGGGGCTAGGAGGGTGTGGCTTTGTCAGGTGACCCCCAGGGGGGTCCCTGACCTGTTTGTGGAAGGTCATCCCTCTGCTGCCCTCCTAGCCCCGCCCAGTGACCTTTAACCTCCAGAGCGCGTTTAATTGAATAACTCTGGAGGGGGAGGGGCTAGGAGGGTGTGGCTTTGACAGGTGAGGCCCAGGGGGGTCCCCGACACCTGTGTGGAATGGCATCCCGATCGGACCTTTGGATCTCCTTCAAATCGTGTTTTTTCACTTTTTTCAGCGAAATCTCATTTCAGAGAGGATTGGGAGGCTGATGCCATAGTAACCCTAGAGGATCTGTAGTCTGTCATAGGGGGTGAAAATTAACGAATTGACCGATTGGCACCAAACTCGGGGAGGTTGATCGGGGGGGCCAGGCCTTCCGCTGTGTGAAGTTTCAGCCCTCTGGGACCAACTTGACCCTAGGGGTCAAAGGTCATCGAGCCCTAGTTCGCAAACGATTAGGGTTAGGGTTATGCAAATTTGATATGCGTCTCCCCGGGGGGTCCCTGACAGGTCTGTTGAGGTTTCATATCTCTAACCCTAGCGTAAAAATTTGACCTCACGAATCAGCGCATAGTCTATATGGATGGATTGGGAGGCTGATGAGGAGCATTTTCAGCCCTCTGGGAACCTCGTAACCCTAGCGGTCAACGGTAATCTAACCCTAATTCCATCAACATTAGGGTTAGGGTTATGGGAGTTGGATATGTGTTGATACGCGATGAGCCTTGGGTGTCCTGAGGGTCGGTTCGGTCAATTTCCACCGTGAAATTTCGGACCTCTCGGGGACCGGCAACAACCCCATACACGTATTTCTTGGGCTGCTGACTGTCTGTTTTGGGTGTTTTTGGGCTCATCCTAGCATGTGGAGCTAACATGGCTAAGGATTCCAGATTCGGTCAACCAATGACCGCTTCTGGAATCAGCTATAACTCAGCTCAGGAAGGAGCTACAGTGGTAAGATTGGTGTCAAATTAAAGCTTAGGACCTCAGCAATGCAATGGTGGTGGTTTCAAGTGTCTAAATGCAACTTTTTAAAAAACGATGTCACATTCTGGAAGGCAATTCCAGATTTCGTCAACCAATGACCAAATCTGGAATCAGCTATAACTTTGCCCGGGAAGGAGCTAGAGGGCTGGGATTGACTTCAGATGATAGCTGAGAGCCTCAGCAGTGCAATGGTGGTGGTTTCAAGTGTTTAACTCCACATTTAAGGGTCAAGGACTTATTCTGGAAGGGGATTCCAGATTTGGTCAACCAATGACCGCTTCTGGAATCTGCTCTAACTCGGCCCAGGAAAGAGCTGGAGGGCTGGGAGTGACATCAGATGACAGCTGGAGGGTCCCTGACAGGTGTGTTGTGATGTCATCTCTCTACACCATGAATAAAAATTTGACCTCATGAATCAGCCCATAGTCTATGTGGTTGATCGGTGGGGATGAGCCTTGGGTGTCCTGAGGGTCAGTTTTGTCAATTTCCACCATGAAATTTTTGACCTCTCGGGGACCGGCAACAACCCCATACACGTATTTCTTGGGCTGGTGACTGTCTGTTTTGGGTGTTTTTGGGCTGATCCAGGCACTCAGAGCTTCCGAGACGCAATCTGGAAGGGGATTCCAGATTCCAGATTGGGATTCCAGATTCCAGATTCCAGATTCCAGATTCGGTCAAGCAATGATAACTCCGCCCAGGAAGGAGCTAGAGGACTGGGCTGGGCTTCAGATGACAGCTGAGGGCCTCAGCAGTGCAATGGTGGTGGTTTCACGTGTCTACCTGCAATCTTAAGGGTCAAAAACGCAATCTGGAAGGGGATTCCAGATTCGGTCAAGCAATGATAACTCCTCTCAGGAAGGAGCTAGAGGGCTGAGATTGGCATCAAATGAAAGCTTAGGGCCTCAGCAGTGCAATGGTTGTAGTTTCAAGTGTCTACCTGCACTTTTTAAAAATCGATGTCACATTCTGGAAGGGGATTCCAGATTAGGTCAACCAATGACCAAATCTGGAATCTGCTCTAACTCTGCCCAGGAAGTAGCTAGAGGACTGGGATTGGCTTCTACTGACAGCTGGGGAGGTCCCTGACAGGTGTGGTGGGGTATCATCTCTCTACCCCCTGGATAAAAATTTGACCTCATGAATCAGCCCATAGTCTATGTGGTTGGATCGGTGGGGATGAGCCTTGGGTGTCCTGAGGGTCAGTCGGGTCAATTTCCACCATGAAATTTGGGACCCCTCGGGGACTGGCAACGACCCCGCACACGTGTCTCTCGGGGCGGTGACTGTCTGTTTTGGGTGTTTTTGGGCTGATCCAAACACTTTGAGCTTCAAAGACGCAATCTGGAAGGGGATTCCAGATTCCAGATTGGGATTCCAGATTCCAGATTCCAGATTCCAGATTCCAGGTTGGGATTCCAGATTCCAGATTCCAGATTCCAGATTCCAGGTTGGGATTCCAGATTCCAGATTCCAGATTCCAGATTGGAATGGGATTCCAGATGCGGTCAAGCAATGATAACTCCGCCCAGGAAGTAGCTAGAGGACTGGGATTGGCTTCCACTGACAGCTGGGGAGGTCCCTGACAGGTGTGGTGGGGTGTCATCTCTCCAGGACCTCTAGAAATGTTTGACTTCACCAATCGGCCCCCGCTCTCTAGCGTTGATCCGGGCTGATGAGCTTTCTTTGTCCTCAGGGTCGGTCGGGTCAATTTCCAACGTGAAATTTTGGACCCCTCGGGGACCGGCGGGACCCCCACCCACGCGTTTGTGGGGGTGTGACTGTCTGTTTTGTGTGTTTTGGGGCTCGTCCCAACATTTTTGGCATTTCGGGTGAAAATCCCACATGGCCGGGTTCTCTGATTTATTTAGAGTCATTTTGGTGAAAAACATGGGTTAGCCACTTGAAAACTGAATTTTAAAATGGTTTTCTAACTTTTGATGGCTCTCTAGCGCTCAAAACATAGTGGTCAAAATCCGGAATTGAGATTCCGGAATTGAAAAAACCGGAAACGGAATTTTCAGTTCTGGATTCCAGATTCCAGATTCCAGATTCCAGAATTGCAAATTCCGGATCCGGATTCTTCCGTTCTGGAATTCCAGATTCCTATCAAATCGACGGTGTCCCCTAACCCTAACCCTTGGGAAGGGGTTTCAGTCTATCATGTGCAAACATCCACACATCCAAACAGTGAACTCTCATCCATTCAGCTCTGTGTAACTCTGTGTGTATATCATTTTGTTTCTCACATTTCTCTGTTATATATTAGTGTTAGTGGGTGTTCACTGACATCTATCTTCTTAGCAATCCCCTCAAGGCTGACGATTGAAAAGATTTGGTTGCCACTGCTAAAGGATCTTGTGAGCTTGGAAGAGGAGGGTTTGCATGTCCCAGCATTAGGGGATTAGTCAAAGGAGTAGTGTTCTGTGTTGTGGCAGATCACCTTGGGCCCACTCCATGGGGGATCTGTTGAAAACTTCTCCGGCTCTAATGTGTGCAGATTCTGTCTCGGTGAGCGCTCAGGTGGTTTCAGGTGGTAGAAGAGAGAACAGGTGCATTTCAAGCCAGAAGCAAAGAAGAAGATGAAACGCATGACTGTACAGGAGAATCCTGTTCCAACACATGCCTAAGGAGTACAGAAACAGTGTGTGCTTCCAGAAAACCTGAAGCATTTCAGTGTTTTGTCAGACTATCCACCTGATAAGTCACATGATCTATTTGAGGGCACAGTCCCACGGGAACTGAAGAGGGAAGGGAAAAAATAAAACAATTGTTTTAAAGAGAACCTATTCATTTTATTGCTTTGTCACAGATTTTAAAGGGCCTGCTTAACTTTTCTTATTTGCTAAAACCTTTTTTTAAAGGTCTGATATGTTCAAATGCTCAAGTGCTCTTGCAAATTAAAAAAGAGAATTCCACAAAAGCAGATGCTGAATTGTCTTTCTTGAAAAGCAATACATGAACCAAAGCAAAAAAATATATATTAAATGAGGGGGTAAAAATACAAAGAGAAAGTCTAATTGCAGCAACATATTATTTTAAATGATTTTGACTTAAAAAGATTATGTGCATTAGTAATAAAATTCATTAGACAACATGTCTAGTTAACACTTGTCTCTAAGTGTTTTCGTATACCAGAGAATATGATTGTTTCACACCGTGATCGGAAAACTACAAATAAAGTGGTTGACCCAAGGTCCAACAGTCCACATCATGGAGCATGGAGCAACACGAGAGCAGAACCCAGAAAGGAACTGGCAACAACAGCAGAGGAGCCAAGAACCAGGTACTGGTCCACAGGGCGACTGAACAAGACTGTAAGAGCAGAAACACCAACCTGAGCTCTGCCTGGACTGATTACAGAAAGCCTCTGACTCAGTGCTGCACACGGATACTGGAATGCCTTAAACTGTTCTGAAACTGTAGACCAAGCCGAGCAACAGTCAGCCCCAGCTTCTGACTGACACCCGGGCCCCAGATCCACTCCCCCAGCCCCGGATCCGCTCCCCCAGCCCCGGATCCGCTCCCCCAGCCCCGGATCCGCTCCTCCAGCCCACGACAAGGACACTCAGAGGTGTACTTTGAACTGTATTGTGTCTAGAACAAATGGAGGAGGAGTGAACTCTGGCAAGAGCCTTGTCCCATTCTTCATCGGACAGCAGGAATCCCAAGCCGTTTTCTCACTTTTCTCTAACATGTGAGAGAGAGCAACTACAGCTATGAGAACAAATGACAGATATTCTGCTCTTATCCTGCATACTAACTTTTAATAGGGATTTTTTTCCATTTGATTATTAAAATGAAAACTTTAGTAAATACAAATCTGAGAAGTTCCTCTGTGTGAAAACACAAACAGCAGAAAAAGATTTCCTCCCCGTCGGGGAATCGAACCCCGGTCTCCCGCGTGACAGGCGGGGATACTCACCACTATACTAACGAGGAGATGCTGTGCCAGGCCCTCATTGGCTGGCTTCTGAACCAGGAAGTGCTCCACAGCCGTGCGGCCTGTTGGCTGCTCTGAGTCGTAGTGGAGCCGCCCTCCTGGTGGGAACCTGCCCCTCACACAGCATTGGTGGTTCAGTGGTAGAATTCTCGCCTGCCACGCGGGAGGCCCGGGTTCGATTCCCGGCCAATGCAAACATCCTTTTCTTGACCGTGTGAGTGGAGGCTAAGACAGTGGTGAGGTGTGACAGAGGAGCTCATCAGGGATCCGCTCTGAGCCCCTTCTTGTTCGCTACGGTGATGGACGGGGTGATCCTTTTCCTCCTGATCAGCTAGAAGCTTGATTCCATTTGAAGGACGCCACTCCTCCATCATGTTATCGTTGGACTGAAGACATTCTGTCAAACTTAAAGCTGGAAAAGATCAGATCTACTCTCAAAGATCACATCGAAACCAGTGGCAGAGGAGACATGGACTCCCTGATCCACCTCACCAGGACATCCAGCAGGGACATGGGGACGTCTCTGGGACTAGATCAGTGTGGACGGATGGTATCAAGCAGAGGGACGATGATCACTACTGAAGGGTTGAACTACCTGAAGACAACATCAGAGATGTGGAAGTATGGAGTGAAATTAATGCCAAAACCTCTCCAACACAAAAAACGTGTTTTATTCACAGCCGATGATTCACACACAAACTCAGTGTGTTTTGCAAAAGCAAAATGTCATTCACAACTAATGCACTTAGGTTTGTCCATCAAAAAAACGTTCCACAAATTAAAAAAAATATATATATCTGCACTTACATTAAAATATTCTTTAAGTGCAAAATAAAATCTTTCAAGATTAATTTTTTTTTCCGAGTACAAAAAACAATTCTGAGGGTTGGAGAAAAAAATCTGCAGGTTGGAGAAAAAATTCCGCGGGTTGGAGAAACTTTTCTGCGGGTTGGAGAAACTATTGGCTCCCCAGCGTCACGTGACTTTTGGCAGTGATTTTGCACCTTCCTGATTCGCATCCGCAGGACTTAGGATTTATTCACAACTGCCAGTGTTGTGTAATTTGCATGCCACAACAGGAGGTGGCGCTGTTGATGCCGTTTAACGCATAGCACCACACCATCGCCAGGACCACAACCGAGTGAGTCAGTCGCCCCAGAACAACGCGCCCTGAGCAGCCAAAAGGTGAGTTTGTGGTCATTGTTGATGAAAAATTAAATTATCTTCGTGGGTACATGTCATTTTTGTCACTGCCGGAGCTCACCCATGTTGTGGTGTCCGTGGTGTTAGCTGGTTGCTGGCGTTAGCCACGCTAGCTCAGGGCAGTAGTGGCAAAGCAAACACTCTTTCCTCCACTTCCACTTCCCTCTACTGTTGAATTTATATCATAATTGTCCTCACTCATAGGAGATTGACTTTGAGAGTACATTGTAACTGACCTCATGTTAAAAGTCATAATGGGCAAGTGTGTCTTTCAAGAGAGCTGCTGATGAAGTGAATGAACCTCATCCAGACTGAAGCTGTCATCACATCTCAACACACGGAGGTGAAAGCTGCGGAAAGATTCCAACGGAGAAAAAGGCTACACCTGAACCTCACACACCTGATGTGTATCAAGCTCCACAACAGAGCGACATGGTGGAGAGTGAGCAGTGTGTCAGTTGTAAACGAATGAATGGTGAAATTAAGTCCATGTGTGCTGAGATGAACCGCTTGTTTTGTTTATCTTGATTATATGTGGCCAACTTCTGTTTTTCTGTAAATAAAATTGATGGCTAACAGTCTTCCTCTGCTTCATTCTAATATTTATCCTGAACATTTCATTCTGTCAGGACAGGTAAACCTCCTCAGCTGTTACTGCTCATATGGTGACAAAAACCAGCCTCTGCTTTAATAAGTTAATAAGACTATGGTGAAATTAAATATTGTAGCTCAGTAGCTATTTATGAAACTGCATTTTAATGGGAAATCCTCTGTGAGACTGTGCCATTTACCCATGCTGCAATAATGTCACCATTTCTGGTTTCAAAGTCTTCTGTTTATTACCAACCTTCTTGTGTAGTGCAACACACTGTTAGTTACAGTTACAGTTCAAATAAGATGCAAAAGTCTTTGTGCAAACAAATATCACTGCAACTGTATAAAGTACGATTAGATTGTGCATAAACAAATAACACTGCAAATAAAATGAAGGAAAACATTGTGCACCTTGCAGTCCACCGGGTCCACACAACTAAGTCACAAAACTTAGCAGCTGTCACAAAGATGTGAGTCTGTCTGGCTGTAGTGTTTCTGTGTCTGGCTGTAGTATTACTGTCTTCTTCAAGACAAAAAGCCATCACTGAATCCAGACAAAAGTTTGTGCCCTGACAACCTGTAGCGCCGCTCTGCTGCGATGCTTTGATGGACATTTCACTTCCAGGCAGCCTTTTCCACAACAGGAGCGGTAAGTGAGCCCAACCGGGTCTGAACCGGGTCCAGCTGGTCTCCATACAGTCCGTCGCCTTTCTGTTTTGGTCCATTTCTCCTTGTGTTTAATTCTGTCTGAAGCACAGTACACGATCATTTACTGTAAACACTGTAAACGTGAACGCGCACAGCGCCACCTCCTGTTGTGGCATGCAAATTACACAACACTGGCAGTTGTGAATAAATCCTAAATCCTGCGGATGCGAATCAGGAAGGTGCAAAATCACTGCCAAAAGTCACGTGACGCTGGGGAGCCAATAGTTTCTCCAACCCGCAGAAAAGTTTCTCCAACCCGCGGAATTTTTTCTCCAACCCGCGGATTTTTTTCTCCAACCTGCAGAATTGTTTTTTGCACTCGGAAAAAAAAATTAATCTTGAAAGATTTTATTTTGCATTTAAAGAATATTTTAATGTAAGTGCAGATATATATTTTTTTAATTTGTGGAACGTTTTTTTGATGGACAAACCTAAGTGCATTAGTTGTGAATGACATTTTGCTTTTGCAAAACACACTGTGTTTGTGTGTGAATCATCGGCTGTGAATAAAACACGTTTTTTGTGTTGGAGAGGTTTTGGCATTAATTTCACTCCATATGGAAGAAGCTACAGATACCTGGGACACCACAGGATGAAGCCGCCCGGAGGTCAGGAGGTCACCGTGCCGCTCTGACGAGTGATGCCGGCTCATGTGGCTCATCATGGAGCTGGTGGCGCCGCCGCAGTATTTGAGCCTGGCGTCGCAACTTGTGCAGCGGACAAAGTTACCCGCCTGCTGGAAGCAGTCCCACACGGAGCTACGTCTGCGGCTGGTGTGCGCCGTCTCCTCCTGTTTAATTAACTAATAATGACCCCCAGGCGTTCAAACGAAGCTGGCGTTTATTTGAGACAGGCTTATATTTGACAAAATGAGTTGGACCGGAGGCAGGTTGACACCCGGCTACTTATCGGTCATTTACTGCGAAATAGAGGTGCAACAACGCTAATGATAATAATAATGATGATGATAAACCATTCAGTTTATAAATAAACTAAAGACAGCAGGAATCACACGTTCTAAGTCTATTTTATTTTTCCCCTTTAGAAAGTGCAGTGAAAAACAATGACAAGATCGACCGTGCTGCAGGTGGAAGCTGGTGGGTCACTTCTCGCACAGCTGGAAGGCCAGGGCTGCTCTTGAAGATGCCCAAAAGGACCTCAATCTGCCTTCACATTCCCTCATAACAGAATGCCAAACAAGATGGGGCTCCAGACAGATGATGATCAGCAGGATCCTAGAGCAACAGAAGGCTTTAGCTCCGGTCCTGTGTGAGGATAAGAAGGCGCGACATCTGACACAGATGTCCTGGAATCTGTCAGTAAGTCACTGGGCCCACGGCTTGACTTCACTGATGCCCTTTCAGGTGAAGACTACGTCAGTGTCTCCTGTGTCAAGACAGTTCTTCACCTCTTCAACACAGAACTGCTGCAAGGGCAAGATGAAGACACGGATCTGACCAAGATGTTGAAAAAAGAGATGTTGGACTACATCAATGAGAAATATGAAGATGAAGCGACTCAGGAGCTGCTGGATATTGCATCCTGTTTGGACCCCCGGTTCCAGATGGACTTCATCGATGCAGACAGAAAGCCTGAAGTCAAGGCCAGAGTGACCACGGAGCTGATGGAGAGCCAGGCCCAGGAGGCACCAAGCTGCAGCACTGAGGAGGATCCCACCGCTGCTGACCCTCCCCAAGCACAGTACAGATGCTCATATTTTGATTTTTCATATTTGATATTTTTGTTTAAAGATGTTTACAACTGTGCTGCTGTTTCACAGATGATTTAATATTGAAATATATATTGCATTATATTGCAAACCCCCCCCAAAAAAAATCGCAATGTCAGTTTTTTTTCCCAATATCTTGCAGCCCTAGTTCAAACTGACACAAAGGATGTTTCTGCTATTTCTAAAAAAATTTAAATATAAGCCTCTCTCTCATACATGCCTCCTTCCATTAAAAGCCTGATGCCAGCTACACTCGAGACGAATAAAAGCCCCGGCTGCTATAAGAGGATTTACAGTATATGCTTTTGTTCTGTCCTCATGCTGCCATAGAGGATGCCAAACAATATTTCACTGTACTGTTGCCTAACAAGTTTTTATAGTGACAATAAAGATCTATCTAGCTATCCAATATCAAGACTTGGAACCTCCTCACAATGCAGGAGGGTTCCACCCCAAATCCAGCGTCCTGAGGCTGGACGAAGAGCAATGAGGGAGGCCGAGGACTGGTGAGGGTCAAAGGTCAAAGCCACCATCCAGGAGGAAACATCATCCCTCCAAGAACACATCCAGAACATGACCCAACGAGAACCTGCTCAGTGAACGCCTCAGACAGTGGAACCCCGAGAGAACCAGGAGCCAGAGGAGGATCATGGGAAGACAAACCCCTACAGGGCATGTTCCACTGACTGAGTGAAGAAGTGACTGACACAGAAAGACCATGAGAGAACACAGAGAGAACTAGAGAGAACAGACCAGTGGCTGGAAAAGGCAGGACTGAAAGACAGAACAGAGGCTCTGATCATGGCTGAACAAGAACTGGCCCTAAACACCAGATCAGCTATTTCAAAGTTGACGCTCAATTGACATTAAAGGGTAACTCCAGTTTTTTGACACCTGGACCTTATTTCTAGGTGTGTGCATGCTCATATACTCACTCAGACAAACATCGTGCAGCTCGGAGTCCTTCAGAAGTTATTTAGATCCAACCAATATAGCGCGGGCCACGGCAAGGGAGCTTCAGTGCGGGACGTAATCTCTGCAAAATCGCTCATTTCGGCTATATTTTTTCATCCATAATCATAAAGTGTTATCATAAAGTCAGCTCGTCTACCGTCTTCAGGTGGGTCAGCTGACAGTTTTCGATAACTTAGCCACAATTAGCTCGGATGGGAACGCTGGAGCTCCTCTCCCGAACAGAAAGGCACTGACTCGGCCTTGCTGTCATGGCGCACGGACGTCTGACTCGCCGGGAGGCTGCATAAAGTCAGCTCAGCTACCGCCACGGTCGGACAGCCAGGGGCGGCTGGCGCGTGGGTCCGATCGCCCGCCTGCGGAGCCCGACCGGGCCTGGAGGCTGGGCCGCTCGGTCGGGCGAACCGTCCACCACGGCGGCGGCGCTGGGCCCCATGCAGCACGGGGGGGCCCGTGGCGGCCCCGGGTTGCCTTTCGATCCGGGGTTGGATGCTCAAAGCTCTGCTCTGCTCTGATAGGATCTGCTGCGCTTCGCTCTTCTCTGACACCATGCTAACTTAGCCACAATTAGCTCGGATGCTGGAGCCTCTCCCGTCGGCCGCGCTGCGGCCCGCGCACAGCGCTCCTCGCCCGGCCTGGAGACCTCCAGAGACTCTCGGTGAGGAGAGACTTCCAGGAGTGCCCCGCAGCCCACGCGCAGTGCACCTCCGCTGGGCTAACTTAGCCACAATTAGCTCGGATGGGAACGTCGCGGAGCTGCTCTCCCCAGCAGAAAGGCACTTTGAGTCTGCCTCGGCTGTCACGGCGCCCGGGTGTCCGACTCGCCGGGAGGCTGCAGCGCCCCACCCGGCATGGCAGCGACTCAGAGTGCCTTTCTGCTGTTGAGAGGAGCTCCAACGTTCCCATCCGAGCTAATTGTGGCTAAGTAAGCAAAAACTGTCAGCTGACCCACCTGAAGACGGTAGACGAGCTGACTTTATGATAACACTGGCGATGGATGAAAAAATAAAGCCGAAATGAGCGATTTTGCAGAGATTATGTCCCGCACTGAAGCTCCCCTGCCACGGCCCGCGCTAAATCGGTTGGATCTAAATAACTTCTGAAGGACTCCGAGCTGCACGATGTTTGTCTGAGTGAGTATATGAGCATGACACACCTAGAAATAAGGTCCAGGTGTCAAAAAACCGGAGATGCCCTTTAATGTGATGAGTGAGTGAGTGGCCCTGTCCCAAGATGGCCGCCATGTGACGACGTTAGTCCCCACTGGGTTACAACGCGCATGAGCCATGTAGGGTTTGTATATATATCTATGTTGGCATCCAGTTTACAGGTGCATTGCTGCCAGCCTGCCACCTACCGGACCGGAGTGTAATGTCAGCTGAGAAATCTGCCCAAATGTTTTCCAGCACCGTAACCGTCTATGTGCTCTCACACAAACATTTTTAGCTGCTGCCAACAGATCGATGCATTTCTCTTTTTTCTATATTCTTTTTCTTTCCTTTTTTTGTTTTTGTTTTTTGTTTTTTAGAAAATATAACAATGATAGAAGTCTTGGAAACATGAATATTTTTCCATACAATAGCTTCAATTTTCCATACTTTTCCAGATCTGGAAAATTCTAAAATCAAATTCCATACTTTTCCATACTTTCCATACTGCGTAGGAACCCTGCAGAGGAGCACCGCCTCTACTCTCACCAACTGTTCTCTGACACTTCCACAGGCGGAGCGACCAGTTCCTTCAGCCTGAACCAGGATCTCCGGCCTTTAGCCATAAGCACAAGGCATCACTGGAGTAGAACCAAACAAAGCACCAGTCAGCCCCAGCGTCTGACTGCCACCCGGACCAGGATCCACTCCTCCAGTACAGCGTCTGACTGCCACCCGGACCAGGATCCACTCCTCCAGTACAGCGTCTGACTGCCACCCGGGCCAGGATCCACTCCTCCAGCCCAGCGTCTGACTGCCACCCGGACCAGGATCCACTCCTCCAGCCCAGCGTCTGACTGCCACCCGGGCCAGGATCCACTCCTCCAGTACAGCGTCTGACTGCCACCCGGGCCAGGATCCACTCCTCCAGCCCAGCGTCTGACTGCCACCCGGACCAGGATCCACTCCTCCAGCCCAGCGTCTGACTGCCACCCGGGCCAGGATCCACTCCTCCAGCCCAGCGTCTGACTGCCACCCGGGCCAGGATCCACTCCTCCAGCCCAGCGTCTGACTGCCACCCGGACCAGGATCCACTCCTCCAGCCCAGCGTCTGACTGCCACCCGGGCCAGGATCCACTCCTCCAGCCCAGCGTCTGACTGCCACCCGGACCAGGATCCACTCCTCCAGCCCAGCGTCTGACTGCCACCCGGACCAGGATCCACTCCTCCAGCCCAGCGTCTGACTGCCACCCGGACCAGGATCCACTCCTCCAGCCCAGCGTCTGACTGCCACCCGGACCAGGATCCACTCCTCCAGCCCAGCGTCTGACTGCCACCCGGACCAGGATCCACTCCTCCAGCCCATAACAAGGACACCATGGAAGAACCAAGGACGGGTCTTCAACCCTTCAACCCCTCCACCTTCTCTTCAGCACAGCAACAGACAACACTAGCAGGGACCTGCTAACCGGAGACAAAGAGCAGCCACCTGGCTCGCACCGAGCAGCTGGCTACTCCAGAGTGACTCTTCCTCCAAAGACAATGGAACGTGGGAACTATCTGGGCTTTAGCATTAACAGGTTTTGCCAAGCGTAGAACTGTTAACTTTCATGATGGGTGGATTTAGCTGAGATTGTTTTCTGGGTTTGATGAACTGAGAATAAGTTAACAGCAGGGTTTCCCTCAGTGCTTTGTAGGCCTGGTGAGTCGCCAGGCTTTTCTTGCCCCCCCCTAGGCTAAACGTCGCTTGTCAATGTATGTGCCGTATTGGCCCAAATATAAGACGATATTTTTTTACAGAAATGGTATTCTCAAAAACGGGGTGGTGCTATAATGGAGGACTGGATGGAGCCAGAGTCCCGGTGAGCTGTACTGCCTCTGCTCCATGCAGTGGCTCCGCCCCCCGTTAGGGGGAGCTAGTGAGCTGGACAGAGTGTCAGCCTGCAGCAGTGAGAGAAGAAGACTGAGCAGTGTGGCTGCTGGTGGTTTTTCTCAGGTTCATTTCAAACAGCGCATCGAAAATATCTGCCTGTAAGTACTCAAGTATACTTAGCTGATGTTCAGGATGGCGGTGGAACTGATACTTGTGAGTTTGTCAGTTTGTTTTGAAGTTTCAACGCAGATGCTAATTCCATTAGCATGTCAATGGCGTTTCCATTAATAGTTAGCATTGAGCTAGCAGCTTTGATTTTAAATACTGACTGGTTTAGTTTTCAGACAGTGATGTATGTTGTGGTCCATCTTGTGTATTTGTTCACTTCTATGTTTATCTGGTTTGTTTCAGTTTTACAGCCTTCAGGAGAAAGTAATAAAAGCTCAGAGCAGCTGAAACCTGCTGCTTTCTCTCTGAAGAACTGTTCTCTACAGGCCAGACTGAACCCAGCATTCAGGAGGGCTGAATTATTAATGTTCATGAAGTTGAATAGAACTTGAGTTTGATGATTATAAAGTTATTTACATCATTAATGCATTAATTAACGTGAGCTGGGGTTAGACCGTCGTGAGACAGGTTAGTTTTACCCTACCAATGATGTGTTGTTGCAATAGTAATTCTTAGGTTATTGAACCTTTGAGGCTACTTAAAGGTGTAATACAGGATTTTCCCGAAAAGATGAAGCCAAACGTCTGTCACTCGCTTTTTGAAAAACGCGCATGCGCCAGACCATCCTGCCTGCTCGACGGCTTCTCCAGAGGAAACGCCTATCAATGTCGGAAGCGTGTGAGCGCGACCACATCTTCCCCGGGCGTGCACGGCTCTGTTTACAGTTTCTGCGATCGGCCCTCTTTGATTTTATTGTGTCCTCTTTATGTGTTCTTTGGACATTAGGAAGTGAAGGACACAAGATGGCTGTCCCAAGACACAGCCATTTCACCTCGTCAGAGGAATCTGGCAGCTCTTGCTGAAGAAGCAGAGATGAAGGACCCTGTAGCAGAGTCCTGCACTGGGTCGGTACCCCCAAAAACAGCTGATTTGCAGGTGGTTTTTAAAAACTTTTTTTTTTCTCGGGTTCGGATCTGGGTGGGAAAAATAGCTTGCGGGTCGGGTCGCGGGTTGTAGATTGACTCATGAGAATCAATATAAAATAATAAATAAAATAAAATAAAAACGTAAGTTGGAAGCTCTTTGTAAAGTTGCGACTGCAGCTTGCACCGCGTCTCCTCTGCATCCATTTCCGGTTGACCAAATCAACAAAAATGGCGGCGGATGTGAGAGCGAAGCTGCAGAGCAAAGAGTACAAGCAAACATACACACAGCCACAACACAAATTAGCTGAAAATTCATCCTCGAGAGCTGAGTATAAAGTTTGGGAGCGTTTTGGCGTAATCAGAGATGAGGAAAATAATCAAGTTGCTGGGTTCACTGCCTGTAAAAAGTGCAGTAAAGTTACTCTGTGTTTTCTTTGGATTAAATGTTAGAGTATCCACTGATAATCCTTTAGGAGTGTAGCATAACTGCTCTACCGCGAGGGCGCAGTGTTTCCATCTGTCTCTGTTCTGAGCTGAAAAGGAATCTCACAGCTCCAGGTATCTTTGACCAATCAGAAGAGCCCATGAGGCTCTAACCGTGACTGGTCGAGGGGCGTTCATGGCACGTTGTTGTGGGAGGGGCTTAACTTGCGTAAGGGCGTGATGTCATTGTCCTAGGCTTTACTTCTTATTGTCTCATGCTAGCTGTTGCCAAAGCTGTCCGTCCCTGGGAGAGGGATCCCTCCATACTGTGGTTCTCCCCAAGATTTCTTCTTTTCCCACTGGGTTTTTGGAGTTTTTTCTTGCTGGATGTGAGGGTCGAAGGCGGTGGTTGCTTCATTCTGTCTCGTTACTGTGAATATTGACATATTACCATTATGCTTATTCACTGTTTTTACTTTTACCGACCAATGTAACATCTTGAAGCCCTCTGAGGCAGCTGATGTTGGGATACTGGGCTATACAAAAATAAATTGATTGATTGATTGATTGATTGTCAGAGAAAACAGGACAGGATTGGCTGTGCTGGGTTTCAAATCGCCATCTTAGATGGGTCAAATCGCCATCTTGCTTAGGTAAACCTAAGCAAGATGGCGGAGATGCCGAATCCTGCCTACAGCACCTTTAATATAACACGGCAGAGTCAGATTTACAACACAACCAATACTTTATACCACTTAAAAAATGAGTAAAGGGACATTACAATGTCTAAATCAGATTATTTTGCTTGCCAAAAACTGAAATCACTTTCTGGCAAAAATCAAGTTTTGGCACAACACCGGTATACGCATGCGCCAGAGCGCCACAGCAAACAAGAGATGACGGTAAAAGTGACGGCAGATGGCGCTCCAGCCTGATCGCTCCACTCAAAGACACCGAGAGAGTGGAAAACTCTTGGACAGAGAGCGCAGACTCTGTCTGGAGGGAGGCCAAGGTCTGCGACAGAAATGAAAGTACCTAATCGCTCCGGCGCCGCCCCCGCGATGCAGAAACAGAAAAAAAGGCTTAATATTAAATGACAACGTACTGACAATGTATGTGCTTAATGCGCTTAATCTCTAAATTATCTGTAATAAAGGAGCAGATAAACAGTCTGTAGATAAAACATAATATTCAGTGTAACGCGGTTTTGTGCCACATGTGTAAATGAGCACAAAGATACACAAACTCCCCTACTATACAACACGAAGGCAGCTGGAATTAATCAGTGGCTGAAGGAGTCGTCTGCAGCGCCGTCAGTGATATCTGTAATATAATGCCAGCTGCAGGAAGACGCACGGCTCTGTGGAGAGCTCCGCTCCAGCTGCAGCTAAGAAAAAAAAAACAATACTATTGATCGGTCAAAGTTCCTGTTCTCAGTTAACCACGTGCATCCCTAATCAAGCCAGCAGTCATCCAAGCCCTGAGAAGATTCAACATTAAGGAGTTCTTCTCCAAACTGGTGTACGTTACAGACAGGGGTTCAAACATAGTGGCAGCCCTTCGCTCAGTCACAAGACTCAGCTGTGCTGCACACGTGCATAACACTGTACCGACGAGGGGTGCTGCGGTTCTCGGTTTTTAACCGAACCATTCGGTACGACATACACGGATCAATACGCTTATAAACCACGGTCTGTCGTTGCACAATTAATTTCTTACAGCTGGCCACCGACTTGCAGAGCAGATCTGCAGCCACTGTGTCTGCCTGCCTGCAGAAGCAAGCACTCTGCTAGAGAAATCCCCGCCCTGCGAGAAGCCGTCCAATCACTGGCTCTCCCACTCCCCCTCCCGCCTGTGTGTACTCCCACTCCTCCACTGATGACCAAACATTTTCCTCTCTGAAGGGGAAATGTAACTCCTCCGACCATTCGCACTTGAAGCAGTTGAAGCACTTACTAAAGTTTTCTTTCTCATGTCTGAATTCTTGCTTGTGTTGTACGTCGCTTTGGACAAAAGCGTCTGCCAAATGAAATTGTAGAATTGTAGAAATGCCTCAAAATCCTGCTCGACAAGTACGAGGTCCACCTCCTGCATGAGCTGGCCATGTTTCTGCATCCACAGCTGAAAAGTCTTAACCTTCTTGCAGATGAACACGAGGTGGCAACAGTGCACCACGAAGTGCCACGCCTTCTTAAAGGTGAGAATTAGCCAACACAATGTATTTTTCACAGTGTATTTATGTATGTGTGCATACTGGTAGCCTAACTTGTATATATTATGTATGTATCACTTTGGATTTTCATGTTTTTTTTCCATTTGCCTTTCTTTTGTGGTTAGTATTATAAAGTTGCATAACCATAATGTATTGCTCAAGCGTGGATCGCCTGAACACTGTGCCACTGCTTGTGTCCCACCGCCTGAGAAGAAACCTGAGCAAGGATGGAGGCATTATCTGATGTCGAAGATTCTGCTTCCAGCGATGATTCCAGCACTCGGGATGAAGTGACCAAACACATCAACTTCAAGACAAAGGTGGTGGATAATTTCAACATTCTCAACTGGTGAAGGAGCATGCATCAGTCTTCCTAGATTTGGCGCACATCGCTCCTTCAATCTTGTTAATTCCGGCTTCAAGTGCAGCAAGTGAGCGAGACTTTTCCACAGCTGGATTTGTGATCCAGAGCGCAGAAGACAGTTGAAACCAGGGACAGTGGATGACGTTCTTTTTCTGCATAGCCGTTTAAAGAGACACTGAGTCGCAAGTTTGCTACAAAGCGGCAAGGATGTTGACCGCAACACTGCATTAGTTTGTTCACTCAGGCTCTGGAAGAGTTCTTTGAAAAGCCCAGACGGACTGCTGGTCATGGCTGGTCTTACCTCAGTTTTGTAGACTGTTCCTTTCATTTCAGCTGAAACTCTTCTATCACACATCACACCTGACACTTCTCTCCAGCCGTTCCAGCCTGCCTGTACTCGCTTCTTCACCTCTTTTCCACACTCTCCACTGTTCTGGACTGTTGACCCTAAGTACTTTTAAAATCCTCTTCCTCCTGTAACCTCACTTTTCCCTCTCATTCACACAGCTGCAGCTAACCTTCATTCCTCTCCTCTCCTCTCGCTTCTCCTCCACCTGCTCCCTGCTCTCACTACAGATCACAGTGTCATCTGCAAACATCGTAGTCCATGGAGACTCCTGTCCAGCCTCGTCTGTCACCCCGTCCACCACCGTAGCAAACAAGAAGGGGCTCAGAGGTGATCCCTGGTGAACTCCCCTGTCCCAGCTGCAGCACACCTCACCACTGTCTTAGCCTCCACTCACACGGTCAAGAAAAGGATGTGTTGCATTGGCCGGGAATCGAACCCGGGCCTCCCGCGTGGCAGGCGAGAATTCTACCACTGAACCACCAATGCTGTGTGAGGGGCAGGTTCCCACCAGGAGGGCGGCTCCACTACGACTCAGAGCAGCCAACAGGCCGCACGGCTGTGGAGCACTTCCTGGTTCAGAAGCCAGCCAATGAGGGCCTGGCACAGCATCTCCTCGTTAGTATAGTGGTGAGTATCCCCGCCTGTCACGCGGGAGACCGGGGTTCGATTCCCCGACGGGGAGGACATCCTTTTTCTGCTGTTTGTGTTTTCACACAGAGGAACTTCTCAGATTTGTATTTACTAAAGTTTTGATTTTAATAATCAAATGAACAATAAAAAACATGAAATCATGCCGACTGTGAAGCCTGATGTTTGTTTGACATGTAGAGAACATTTTGGAGAGGTACGAAAACGACGAGTCCATAATGTAAATCTGCACGTTATTGTCTTTGTGAAAATCCAAACCTAATGTACAAAAAAACTCTGCTGCATTGGCCGGGAATCGAACCCGGGCCTCCCGCGTGGCAGGCGAGAATTCTACCACTGAACCACCAATGCTCACATGTCAAGGCATTGCCATTACAGCGAGCGACGCGAGCAACGCTACACCGACAACGCCCTCCCCCATTGTGTGTGTGTGTGTGTGTGTGTGCTTGTTACACATGCACTGTGCAGCTTCTCTCCGGCTGTGAGAGACCCTCAGACACAGGCTGGACTCAACCAAGACGGACACACACACCAAGCCTGTGGACATTCCGAGTGTGTGTGTGTGTGTGTGTGTGTGTGCGTGTCGGGTCATGAGCCACAACAAAAGACAGCCTGAACATCTCCTCGTTAGTATAGTGGTGAGTATCCCCGCCTGTCACGCGGGAGACCGGGGTTCGATTCCCCGACGGGGAGGGATTTCCTTTTCATCCTCCAAACATTGAACCTATGTGAACCCTACCAAAGTGGAAAAGTATTTATATTGCCATTTAAGAGGAAAAGAATCACTTATCACATTATCAGCAAAGTACCACATACAGTAAACGTACCAATATACTACCATTTAGAGTGAGCAAGCATCACGAGAGTGCCATGTAGAGTGAAAAGGTATCACTACAGTACCATTTACAGAGTAAAAGTGTCACTGTAGTACCATCCATAGTGAAAAAGTATCGCTATAGTATCTAGAGTACCATTTATAGAGTAGAAGTATCGCTATAGTATCATTTATAGAGTAGAAGTATCACCATAGTACCATGCATCGTGAACAAGTATCAGTATAGCACCATCCACTGGGGATGGGGCTGTCTGATCCAGTATCGGTATGGGGTTCCGATACCAAAGAACTTCCCGGATTGTAAATGTCTGATCCATGGGCCATGTCTGCTCTACTGGTTTCCGTTGAACTGATTTCACAGTGATTCCCAAACTCTCATTTACTCCAAACTAGTCTCACAACAGCACATGTTTGTTTGTATCCGAGAGCTAATGATTCATGGTCAATGAAGCTTCATTTTCGTCTTCTGCCTCTTCCTGTGTCGACTACTGTCGCTATGTGACGGACAATAAAGTTTCTTTGACTCTTCAAGCTGCACCCTGCAGCAGTGTGGACAGTGAGCGGCTATTCAGCACTGCAGCCAACATCCTGATGCTGAGAGCAGGCTTTCAGCCAGGCTGAGATGCTGAGATGCTCCTCTTCGTTAGAGAATCTGCCACTGATGTTTGAAAAGGCAGAAGCATTTGTAACAAGTAACAAGTTGCCTTTTGAGACATAGCTGCATACATTCGTACATATCATACTTACCTGTACAGATGAGTTCATTACAGCCTAAATCAAAAAAATCATAAAACATAAAATCAACAAAAACGATAATAATATTAAAGCAAACAGAGCTCTGGTATCGGAATAGTATTGGTATCAGCAGATATTCAAATTCAGGTATTGGGATCGGATCGGAAGTGAAAAATGTGGATCTGTTCATCCCTACCATCCACAGTGCAAAAGTATGACTATAGTACCATTTATAGTGAAAAAGTGTGACTATAGCATGAGCCATACTGAAAAGTATCACTATAAAACCATCTACAGTGAAAAAGTATCACTAGAGTACCACTCATAGTGAAAAGGTATCACTATAGTATCATTTATAGTGAAAAAGTATCACTGTAGTTCCATTTATAGAGTAAAAGTATCACTATAGTACCATTTCTAGTGAAAAAGTATCACTATAGTTCCATTTACAGAGTAAAAGTATCACTGGAGTACCATTTCTAGAGTAAAAGTATCATTGTGTGGATCCTCCCAGACAGACTCAGTAGGATTGCTTACAGTAAAGTACTCATGACAGCACAGTACTACTTTACTCTGTACTCACGGTGTAGAGCACTGACTGCTGCAGTTCACTGTCAGGGCCGCTCAGGCCTGGAACCGCTGTCTTTACTGTCTGCTGCCACTAGGTGGAGCCCCAGGCTTTAACACAGCGGCTGGAGGAGGCAGCAAAGGCTGCTGGAACACTGCTGGAGCAGACAGCAGGCCAGAACCAGGCCAGAGCCAGGCCAGAGCTAGGCCAGAACCAGGCCAGAGCTAGGCCAGAACCAGGCCAGAGCCAGGCCAGAACCAGGCCAGAACCAGGCCTGAACCAGGCCAGAGCTAGGCCAGAACCAGGCCAGAGCTAGGCCAGAACCAGGCCAGAGCCAGGCCAGAACCAGGCCAGAACCAGGCCTGAACCAGGCCAGAGCTAGGCCAGAACCAGGCCAGAGCCAGGCCAGAACCAGGCCAGAGCCAGGCCAGAACCAGGCCAGAACCAGGCCTGAACCAGGCCAGAACCAGGCCAGAGCTAGGCCAGAACCAGGCCAGAGCCAGGCCAGAACCAGGCCAGAACCAGGCCTGAACCAGGCCAGAGCTAGGCCAGAACCAGGCCAGAGCCAGGCCAGAACCAGGCCAGAGCCAGGCCAGAACCAGGCCAGAACCAGGCCTGAACCAGGCCAGAGCCAGGCCAGAACCAGGCCAGAACCAGGCCGGAACCAGACCAGAACCAGGCCGGAACCAGGCCAGAGCCACGCCAGAAGGCCAGAACCAGGCCAGAGCCAGGCCAGAACCAGGCCAGAGCCAGGCCAGAACCAGGCCAGAGCTAGGCCAGAACCAGGCCAGAGCCAGGCCAGAACCAGGCCAGAACCAGGCCTGAACCAGGCCAGAGCCAGGCCAGAACCAGGCCAGAACCAGGCCGGAACCAGACCAGAACCAGGCCGGAACCAGGCCAGAGCCAGGCCAGAACCAGGCCAGAACCAGGCCAGAGCCAGGCCAGAAGGCCAGAACCAGGCCAGAACCAGGATAGAGCCAGGCCGGAACCAGGACAGAACCAGGCCGGAACCAGACCAGAACCAGGCCGGAACCAGACCAGAACCTCTCTCTTGGCCTGAAGTCACTACTCTGGGCCCACAGCTCCCACTGATTGGCTGCACAACAGCAGACAGCCAGTGAATCAAGGCGCCTCCTCCAGATGCAGGTCCAAGTAAAGTCAGCAACTGATGGCGGAAGGTCAGACTACAGAAAGTGTCTCACAGAAAAGTTACAGTTACAGTCCTGAAGGTATTACCGCCTCCCTATCAGAGGTTGTATGATCTTGTAGTCAGTAGTAATTATTACTGCACTGTGCCTGATTTTAAAAGACCAGCTTTCCACTTTCACATGCTACAAATCATTTACTGGTAGACCTGTCTGCATTACACTGCACAACATCAAGACCTGCACTTAAAGGTGTAATACAACATTTTGATTTCCGGGTGGATCACCTAAATAACTGGTGGGTCTGTTTGTCAATCATTCTGACGAGCTGCTTTCGTAAGGCGGTTCTCCGTGCTTGCGCCCAATCAGCTTCTCCCTTTTGCGCATTCAGAGTGTTTCTGTAGCCGGTGAGCTTCTGAGCTAGTACTGACCGATGGCGAGTCTGACATAATGAAACTGTAACTGTTTCGGAAAAAAAAGCTTTATTTATGAGCGAGGCGGATCGCAGAAACTGTAAACAGAGCCGTGCACGCCGGAGAAGAGGAGATCGCGCTCGTACACTTCCGTGTTTCCTGGGAGAAGCAGGAGAGCCGGGCGGATGGTCTGGAGCATGGCGTTGTTCAAAAAGTGAGTAACAGACGTGGGACTTCGTCTTTTCGAGAAAATCGTGTATTAGACCTTTAAAAAAGTACATTTAAATACCAAATTGACTAGGCATTACAATAAAAGTTGTTTTACTGGAAAAAAATGAGACTGATTAATGAAATTACAAATTACTTTAATGGAAAGAAGTCTGAAAAACTAATAATGCTATTTGATGTTTGCACTTAACCAGGATGGATCAGATTCACCTGAGAAAGAAAACCAGACACCATTAACTGTTGGTCACAGCTCGACTAGACTCTAAGTACTGTATAAGGAGTTCCATCAAATGGACAATTATACGTTACAGCATTTGTGTAAATTATTTTTTTCCACTACCGTATTTAAATAATTGAGACCAACTCCAGATTTTCCAAAGGTGTTTTGCTGTAATACATTAGTTTCATTTCATTTCAGTTTCATACATTTCACTCTTTCTTTGTGTCCCTCTTTCTCTAAATCCTCATTACAGATGGAAGGATCAAAGAGGAGGACAAGTGCTGTATGGGATTATTTCACTCCTCCAATCGCAGGAAAAAACAGTCTGCAGTACCTGCAAGGAACATGTCGGCCTGGGAGGAGGAACAAATCCTAAAACCTTCGATACTTCAAACTTGTGGTCCCATCTTAGGATCCATCATAGTGACTTGTAAGCAACTGCACAGCTGCAGCTGGGAAACGCAACTTCACCTCAGGCAGGAACAGCAAATTTATCTCAACCTAAAACACAGGACCTGTTTCAAAAACAAAGACAGTGGCCAAATCCAGATCAACCATCTAAACTGACTGACTTGTTTGAGTATTTCCAACCAAGATTTGCACTGTTCTGTGTCTATTCTACAAAATTCAAGGTGTTTTTTAATCACAGATTTACAGTGTAAAAAAACAAAGAAATGTCATACTGTATTCAGTCAAACCCCAGGTGTGTTATTCGAAATTTTGATGCCAAAATGTTCACTTTTACTGCAGATGAATATCGGTTCAACATGTCTGTTGTCGGTTTCCAGAAGTACCGATAATCGGCATCGGGCCTAAAAAAGCCACATCGGTCGATCCTCAGTAAGGAGCCAGCTGGTCTCACTAGAGACAAACCCTCCAGCTTCTGTAGAACAGTATTCCACAGCTGCTTCCCAGTGACACCACTTCACCCTTCATTTAGACTAAACACATGAAATATCTCGTCCACCCCCGGTGCCTTGAGACCGAGGAGCTGACCAACCACCTCGGTGACTTCACCTCGGTGGTTGGTCGGATTTCCCCTGCTTTCCCCTCCTGAGGCACCGGACGGTTTGCCAGACCGGTAGTCTTCCTCCATGGCCTCCTGAACTCCTCCCAGACCCGAGTTTTTGCCTCCACAACCACTCGGGCTGCAGTTCTCTTGGCCTGCTGGTTCCTGTCAGCTGCTTCTGGAGTCTCCAGGACTCCTTCTTCAGCTGAACAGCAGCCCTTACTTCCGGTCTCCACCACCGGGTTCGGGGGTTGCCGCCACAACAGGCACCGGAGACCTTACGACCACAGCTCCGAGCAGCTGCTTCAACAATGGAGGTGGAGAACATGGTCCCCTGGGACTCAATGTCCCCAGCCTCCCTCAGGACATGAGAGAAGCTCTCCCGGAGGTGGGAGTTGAAAACCCTGCTGACAGAGGGTTCCACCAGACGTTCCCAGCAGACCCTCACAACACGTTTGGGTCTGCCAAGTCTGTCCGGTTTCCTCCTCCGCCAGCGAATCCAACTCACCACCAGGTGGTGATCGGTCCACAGCTCTGCTCCTCTCTTCACCCGAGTGTCCAAGACAGGAGGTCAGAGGTCAGATGACACGACAACAAAGTCGATCATCGACCTCCAACCTAGGGTGTCCTGGTGCCAAGTGCACTTATGGACCCCCCTGTGCTCGAACATGGTGTTCGTTATGGACAAACTGTGACTAGCACAGAAGTCCAATAACAGAACACCACTCGGGTTCAGATCAGGGAGGCTGTGCGATCCAGTCACCCCCTCCAGGTCTCACTGTCACTGCCCACGTGGGCGTTGAAGTCCCCCAGTAGAACAATGGAGTCCCCAGTCGGAGCACTGTCCAGCACCCCTCCCAGGGACTCCAAGAAGGCTGGATACTCTGCACTGCTGTTCGGCCCGTAAGCCGAGACAGCAGCAGAAGATCTGGCCTTGTTGAATAAAACAGCATGAGGAGCTCCTGCAGCAGCAATCAGCTGATCGATCAGCTGAGCAGAGGGACATGAACACAGCCGACATGGACAGAATGTTATCTCAGTAAATATTGGTGTCCCCTCATCCTAACCCAACTGAAACCCAAAAGTTTTCCAGAGAGCCATAAAATAAAACTGGGAACTAAAACATGTGCCCCGTGTGAGGCTCGAACTCACGACCTTCAGATTATGAGACTGACGCGCTGCCTACTGCGCCAACGAGGCCTGGGAGCCAGCCCAGACCGCAGCCTGGAAGAGGGACACCGATCCACAGGACTGTTCAAAGGTTTTAAGATACCTGACGCCTCAGAACTGAATGCAAAGCATTGTTATCATGTCTCTGCCTGGAACAACCAATGGTAACGAGGAAAAAAATGAAAAAGCTCAGTTGCATTGGCCGGGAATCGAACCCGGGCCTCCCGCGTGGCAGGCGAGAATTCTACCACTGAACCACCAATGCTCACATGACAGGCCATGTGACCATTTCTCCACATCTGCCTCACAGTGGGAGAACAACAGGCACACTGACTGGCTTTCCTTTGTACAGATGGGGGTGTTGGGGTGTGTGTGTGTGTGTGTGTGTGTGTGTCAGACCAATCGTACACACAAACAATGTGAGAAAAAGACACACTATCCACAAAGTGGGTAAATTTGAATTGAAGCCCGACTGACAAAAGAGAAAGGCTAAAAAGCTAGCGCCCAACGTGGGGCTCGAACCCACGACCCTGAGATTAAGAGTCTCATGCTCTACCGACTGAGCTAGCCGGGCTGGATGCACAGCAGATCATCTCTACTTTTAACAGTCCACTCACTCTGTGTTGCTGGAGAGACAGCTTGGACAGTCTCTGTCTTCCACAGTCGGCCCCAAAGCATTTGTGCCCCAGTCAGGATGCCTCAGCGTGAGCACCCTGTTCAGGGGGCCCTGGGCATCAGCACGCCGCTCAAGAGCTCCTCGGCACTAGCACTGTTAAGACAGTTAGCACCATCCAGGAGCTCGTCGGCATTACCACTGCTAGCACTGTTAGCACTGTTAAGACAGCGCTGTCCAGGAGCTCCTCGGCATTAGCACTGCTAGCACTGTTAGCACAGTTAGCGCCATCCATTAGCTCCTCGGCATTAGCACTGTTAGCACTGTTAAGACAGCGTTGTCCGGGAGCTCCTCGGCATTAGCACTGCTAGCACTGTTAGCACAGTTAGCGCCACCCGTTAGCTCCTCGGCATTAGCCCTGCTGTCACTGTTAGCACTGTTAGCGCCATCCGGGATCTCCTCGGCATTAGCACTTCTAGCGCCATCCGTTAGCTCCTCGGCATTAGCACTGTTAGCATCATCCGGGATCTCCTCGGCATTAGCACTGCTAGCACTGTTAGCACTGTTAAGACAGCAATGTCCAGGAGCTCCTCGGCATTAGCACTGCTAGCACTGTTAGCACAGTTGGCGCCACCCGTTAGCTCCTCGGCATTAGCCCTGCTGTCACTGTTAGCACTGTTAGCGCCATCCGGGATCTCCTCGGCATTAGCACTTCTAGCGCCATCCGTTAGCTCCTCGGCATTAGCACTGTTAGCATCATCCGGGATCTCCTCGGCATTAGCACTGCTAGCACTGTTAGCACCATCCGTTAGCTCCTCGGCATTAGCACTGCTAGCACTGTTAGCACGATCCGTTAGCTCCTCGGCATTAGCACTGTTAGCACAGTTAGCACCATCCGTTAGCTCCTCGGCATTAGCACTGCTAGCACTGTTAGCACTGTTAGCGCCATCCATTAGCTCCTCTGCATTAGCACTGTTAGCACAGTTAGCGCCATCCAGGGGCTCCTCAGCATTAGCACTGCTAGCACTGTTAGCAGAGTTAGCGCCATCTGGGATCTTCTCGGCATTAGCACTGCTAGCACTGTTAGCACAGTTAGCCCCATCCGGGATCTCCTCGGCATTAGCACTGCTAGCACTGTTAGCACTAATAGCGCCATCCGTTAGCTCCTTGGCATTAGCACTGTTAGCACAGTTAGCGCCATCTGGGAGCTCCTCGGCATTAGCACTGCTAGCACTGTTAGCACAGTTAGCGCCATCTGGGATCTCCTCGGCATTAGCACTGCTAGCACTGTTAGCACAGTTAGCATCAGCCGTTAGCTCCTCGGCAATAGCACTGCTAGAACTGTTAGCACAGTTAGCACCATCCAGGAGCTCCTCGGCATTAGCACTGCTAGCACTGTTAGCACAGTTAGCGCCATCCGGGATCTCCTCGGCATTAGCACTGCTAGCACTGTTAGCACAGTTAGCACCATCTGTTAGCTCCTTGGCATTAGGACTGCTAGAACTGTTAGCAGAGTTAGCGCCATCCAGGAGCTCCTCAGCATTAGCACTGCTAGCACTGTTAGCACAGTTAGCAGCATCCGTTAGCTCCTCGGCATTAGCACTGCTAGAACTGTTAGCACAGTTAGCACCATCTGTTAGCTCCTTGGCATTAGGACTGCTAGAACTGTTAGCAGAGTTAGCGCCATCCAGGAGCTCCTCAGCATTAGCACTGCTAGCACTGTTAGCACAGTTAGCAGCATCCGTTAGCTCCTCGGCATTAGCACTGCTAGAACTGTTAGCACTGTTATTGCCATCCATTAGCTCCTCGGCATTAGCACTGTTAGCACTGTTAGCGCCATCCATTAGCTCCTCGGCATTAGCACTGCTAGCACTGTTAGCACAGTTTGTGCCGTTCTCCGGGAGATCCCTGCCGTGGGCTCCGTCCAGGCAGGGTTCCTCCTGCTCCGCCCTGACAGCCACTCCAGCTCATCTCGGTCCAGTGATGATCACAGCACCAACCAACAGTCACCCAGGCAGGCTGTGAAGTCTGTCACCAGCACCAACAGGACCAAAAAACAGTCGCTCAGAGAGGCTGTAATGAACCGTCACCAGCACCAACAGCACCAAAACGTATGAAGCAGAAACTCTGCAAAACTCAAAACATGTGCCCCGTGTGAGGCTCGAACTCACGACCTTCAGATTATGAGACTGACGCGCTGCCTACTGCGCCAACGAGGCCTGCTTCCTGCCCCACCCGGAAGCTCTTTTACACAGCCTCAGTCTGCTACACCCTTCTGACAGTCAGACCTCCACCCGCAGCTGCAGCAGCAGCTGGAGCAGCTGGAGCAGCAGTAGTCGTAGCAGTAGTAGTAGTAGTATTAGTAGTAGTAGTAGTAGTAGTAGTAGCAGCAGCAGCAGCAGCAGCAGCAGGGTGAAAACACCACCTCACTCCAGCAGAGGGGGTTTAACAGACCAGCAACACAGCTAAAACTGAACAAAAACTCAGGTCCTCATCAGAGTGGGAGGTTTCCCAGGGAGCCTGAACGCATCCCAGCATGCCCTGGTCTTGGAGTGAAGTGTTGAGCAGCAGCCTCCAGCACCGCTGGTAACATCTGCTTCAAGGACATGGCGAGAGAGGCAAATGTGTCTACAAGCCTTATGGGTAGTGGGTACATCAACATTGTTTCATGGAACATTACTGGCTGCAGTACTCCTGCTAAAAGGCGAAAGACACTCACATATCTTACATCTAAGGATACAGACGTTGCTTCATAAAAGAAACTCATTTTAAAAATTAAGGTGAAGCTTTGAAATTAAAACGTGACCGGGTGGGGAAGGTATTTCATAATTCTGTATCCAGTAAGAGCTGTGGAGTTGCTATTCTCATTAACAAAAGGCTCAGTTTCATACTTTCAGTAGAATCAAAGGACCATGATGGACGCAGCCTGTGCCTGGAAGCAAAAACTAATGGAGTAAAAGTTGCTAAGCTTACTCATGAATAGAGTTTTTTCCAACTTCTAGTTCACTGGTTGATAGGGTTATAGACAGAAATATAGCAATAACAGATCACGCACTGGTGGAGCTACATCCAGATCTGAATGCTGATAAAAACAAAGCTGGAAGATGGAGAATGAACACAAGTTTAGTACAGGATGAGCCATTTGCCAAAACGCATGTTTTCAGAGTTAAATACTGGTTCAGCAGAGAGACTGGCTGCAGGGTGGGAGGCTCTTAAAGCATTTGTTAGAGGAAAACCTATTCCTCACAGTTCATGGAAAGAAGAGGAAAACCGCAGAAAGTTACAATCTTTAGAAAAAGGAAATAATTGACTAAGAAAAAAATCCTGGCAGAACGGTTTGATGAGGAACAATTTGGTCAAATCTGTCAATTAAAATTGATTTACATGAAATGGACAACAAAAAAAACAGAATAAGCCTTGTTTAGGCTTAAAACTATTTACTGAGAAAATGGAGAGAAGACTGGATGATCATTAGCGAGACAGTTAAAGTCACAATTAATACAATTACAACAATTAGAGAAAATAAAGACTTACTTACATCACCTGCTGACATCAACAGGGGTTTTAAAAGCTTCTATGAGGAACTATAATCATCTTCAAATACAACTAACGGGGAGGATCTGGCCTGTTTTTTTAAAAAGATTACACTGCCACAGGTTCCTCGGACAGATAAAGATAACTTGGATATCCCCACATCAAATATAGAAGTAAAAACCGCTGTTACGGCTCTGAGACCTGGGAAGTCACCAGCTGTGGACGGCTTCCCAGCTGAATTCTTAAGAATATTGGATGTGCTTTGCCCAGTGCTTACAAAGGTTCTGCAGGAAGCATGTGAGTATGGACCGTTACCACACAGCTTTAATGGAGCCATCAGTTTCTCCAAGTAATATGGAGAAACGGGGCATATTACATTTAACGTCATGGGGGAAAATAAATACCATTAGGATGGTTATTGCCCCACAAATTAACTATCTCACTGGAATGATCCCCCAATGCATCCCTCCACTACTGCTACTCAGATATAACAACATGATGAAACGCTTCTGGGTGGAGAGAAACCCAGAGTTTGTTTAGATAAACTCTATCACCAAAGAAATATGGGGGGTTATCTTGCCAAACATCTCTTTTTATAGTCATTCTTTGAATGGTGAAACTCATGAACACTGGAGTGGAAGGAAGACGGATTTGGACTGGATTCTGATTGGACAGGAGAAACCCACTGAGACTCTCTCACAAATGGTTCAACAAAAGGACCCAGTTTTAACCCACTCAAGGAAAATTTGGCAGGACATGCATAAAAACTGTAGAGTCTCATGTAACACCCAGAAATCGGCTCCTATTTGGCGTAACGCTAAAATAAAAATAGGTAAACAAACCATTTACTGAACCCAGTGGTTGAAAAAAGGTATTAGAACATCAGATGAGCTGCATGAGGAGGGTCACTCTGTCTCTTATCAATCATTAGTCGATAAATTTAAACTAGAAAGAAGGGCCCATTTCTGGAAATATTTACAGCTCAGACATTGCAGTAAAAACAAGATCTTTATAAACAATGATGCTAATATAGTTGAACAGTTCTTAAAAATACCACCAACACCTCAAACAGCCTCCACGTGGTACGAGCTACGTCCCTGAAGACCAGCAGAGGGTGTGATCATTTACAGAGGACATGGGAGAAAGATCTTGGAGGGGGATTCTTTCTAACACTAAAGGATATGTTAGAGAAGCTCGGAGCAAATTTATTCAATATAAAACAATACGAAGATATTACTGCACTCCGACTACACTTAATAAAGATGATGAGATGATAAGATGACCGGTGCTGGAAATGTAAGGCAGAACGCAGCATGTGTTTACACACTGTGTGGAAATGTCCTCGGGTCGGGTTTTATGAAAACATGCTGATGAGACTGGTGGAAATGAGGCTGCTCACAAACAATGGGAGAGTTTAGAGGTTTTGTGTTGTAAGGAGCTGAACAGTGAATACTGTTGTGAATATGAGCATATGGAGAATGTGCCACGCCTGCTGAACAGCCACTATGTTAGACCCTCTCAGCTCCTCTACAGAAGCTTAGTGATGGACACTGCCTGCTGGAAAACCTGCCTTTTTATGTTAGTTATGTAGTTCTATGGGTTGTCTGTTTTGTTCTTTTCTTTTTTTTTTGGGGGGGGGGGGGTCCTTTCTGTTTTTTTTGTTTTGTTGTGAATGTTTGTTCTTGTTCTTGTTTGGGGAAAAAAATGAAATTTCCAATAAAGAAAATGAGAATTATAAAAAAGCAGTGTCCATGCTGGAAGTGAACGATGGAGGAACACCAGCTGTAGCAGGGAGATTCAGAGGTGACTGCCTGGAGGGGGAACGAGTACAGATGGAGTCTGAGGCCTCCACTGCAGGCGGAATGAAGACACTCTGCTCTGCTCTGCTGCTCTGGGATGAGGGAAGCCTTAACACTGTCAGAGTGGATCCAGGTCCACAGGCCCCCCCCCCCCTCCCCCACCCCCACCCCCTCCCTCCCCCACCTGCTCTCATCGCTTCACTTTCACTCTTGCGGCTCATTTAAAAACCTTCAGAAAATAAAATAAACCGCACGCTCGACATGAATTCTGTCAGAAACAGAAAATTCTGCTTTTCTCCGTGTTTCCATCGAGCCGTGAATGAGCCACACAAAGCCAGGATGCTCTGCTGGAAAAATCTCTACACCCTGCACAGAACCGACGGTTAATACGGCAATGAGACCAGGTGGAGAGTTCAGAGGAGAGCCGAGCTTCCTTTACGTTTCTTTTAGAGCTTTTCATCAATTTATACCACTTTTTATCACTTTTTATCACTTTGCAGCAGCTTCTTTTTTATTTACCACCGAAGCTTAAACAAAACGTTGTCATGAGGCGGTGACAAAACACTCTTTACATTCAAACATCTCCCTTCAGCCTCTAGAGTGAGAACTTTAAACCTTCTGCAGGTTTAAATCCCAGCTCCATCAAACTGCAGCGCCGCGCGACGAGTGGAGAAAGAGACATTCTGACTTACCTCGACCTTTCTTGACCTTCCTGGACACTCCCCGACCCTCCCGGGCCGTCCCGGACCGTCCCGGACCGTCCCCGACCCTCCCGGGCCGTCCCGGACCGTCCCGGACTCAGAACCCCGCTGCAGACCGGGAATCCTCCGCGCGGCTCCGACTCTTTGATCCCCCAGATGGAAACAGTCCGCACGAGGAGCCTCACACCTGCAGCCACGAGCCCGGAGACCCCGGAGCCAGGGGCCAGGGGCCACGCCGTCAATTAACAGGCAGCCAATAGGAAGCCAGCCGCGGGTCACGTGGTGAAGCACGCGTCCATCACGTTCTGAAGCGATTGACATTTCTTTGTGAGATATTTATTAGTCAATCATACAGAGATGATAATAAAATGGAAATGAAAGTAACTGCAAATAAATGAAACAAAACAAACCATTAAATTAAAGAAAAAAATTATAATAAAGATACAGGGAACTTAAACAAGGGTCTAAAGTATCTTAGCTATAAGTGAACAAAACCTTTGAGCACGGGCATTTTGAACTTTTTTTAATGCATGTGTATAGCAGAGACATTTCATTTATGAAAGCCTTCATATCTGGGGGGATTTTGCATAGTGAATTTATGTATATAATACTTTGTTATTATAATTATGTTGTTCACAAGATAATCAATGTTCTTGCTCTTTGTAATTATTCCTGCTTGGATTATTCTTAAAGAAAAGAAATCTATATTTATGGATTTAGAACTCCACCAATTGTGTAAAGATTGCCAGAGATTTTGAATTACGTGACAGGAACAGAATAAGTGCTCTGTTGTTTCTAAACTGGTGGCCCATACACTAACGGTCAAAAGTTTTTAGAACAACCCAATTTTTCCAGTGTTTTTACTGAAAATGATGCCGTTTAATGTCTCATTGCACTCAGACGTCAAGGTATAGTACAAATAAGCAATTGGAGTCAAAAAAGAAATTATGGAATCAATTTATAGACCAAAATGTATTCTCTTGGCAGATACAACAGCTGAACACACACGTGGCATTCTTTTTACAACAGAAATCAGACATTCTTCAGAACGTTCTTCCCATGTCTGTTGCAGAAGTTCCCATTAATGTGTGGCCCTTGTGGGCTGCTTTGCTTTCACTCTTCTGTCCATTTCATCCCAAACCAGCTCAGTAGGGTTTAAGTCTGGAGACTGTGCTGGCCACTCCATGTTTTCAAGTTTACCAGCTTCTTCTTTTTCTCAAGATAGTTCTGGCGTAGCCTGGACTTCTGTTCTGGGTCATTATCTTTCTGTCAGATGAAACCCTGACCAAGTAGACCCATCCCAGAGGGTACTGCATGGCGCTGCAGGATGCTGTGGGAGCCGTTCTGGTTCAGGGTGCCTCTGACTCTGAACAAGTCACCAACCCTGGATCCAGCAGAACAACCCCAGACCATCACACTTCCTCCTCCATGTTTGACAGTTGAAGCCACACACTGTGGAAGCATCCTTTACCAACCCTACGCCGTACAATCATCCTGCTGATGAACCCAAGAGTTCACGTTTTGATTCATCAGTCCATAAGACCTTTTTCCAGTCTTCAGTAGTCCAGTGGCAGTGTTTCTTGGCCCAGACAAGCCTCTTTGTCTTATTCTGACGTCTTACCAATGGTTTTCTTGCTGCAGCTCGTCCAGTCAAACCCGCAGCTCCAAGTCTTCTCTTCACAGCTGAAACAGAGACTTGTACCATGACTGAAAAGGATTTTATCTCCCCATTTTTGAGTCTAAAACTTCACATTTGTTGTATCAGAATGTGTTTCTTGAAGAAATACACAATTAGAATTTTGCCCTTTACAAAATAAGAAAACAGCTTTGCGCTTGATAGAGTCTTTAAGTCACTTTCTTTTTTGCCTTTGATTCTCAGACACCAACTTCTTAGTTTAGTTTAGTTTATTTGTTTCTTTCGTTTAAAACAACACAAAAACAAAAAAAAACAAAAAAAAGATGAAAATACATCAATGTCATCAGTCTAGACACCAAACAAATTAAAGAAGAAAAGGAGCAGAAAGAAGAACAATCTTATATCTGCCCCTTTATGTACAGTATTTGAACTAATACAAATTAACAATACTCAAAAACTCATATTCATTCAATCAAAACATTTTTTCAGCTGCAAAACTTAGTTTTCATTTTCATATTTATCCAACGTGGATTTTTTATGTTTCTTAAATGTCACTCTTTGATTTCCTGTTTCAGAGCATTCCATAAGTTCACTCCTTTTACCACGATGTTTCTTCCTTTGATTTTGGTTCTGAATCTGGGTTTTTTGAACACGTCTATTCCTTTAAGATTATATATACTGGTTCTTATTTCGAATATATTCTGAAGGTTCACAGGCAATAAATTCCACTTTGCCTTATACATTATTTTTAGGATGCTTAAATCAACAATATCAGGAAATTTCAAAACTTTCAGTTTAATGGGTTAGACGGCTCTTGATAGTGACTATTTGTTATTATCCTTATAGCCCTTTTTTGTAGAATGACAATTGTCTGTAAATAAGTTTTGCATGTCGTACCCCACACTTCAACACAATACATGAGATAAGGTAAAATCATAGTGTTATACAATGTTAACAAAGCACAACTGTTCAGAAAAAACTTAACTCTGTGTAACACAGAAATGGCTTTCCCAATTTTCCCTTTGGTGTAATTAATGTGAGATTTCCACTTTAGATTGTCGTCAGTCATCACTCCTAAGAATTTAGTTTCTGTTACACAATGAATTTCAACTCCATCTATTTCGAGTTTTACTTTCACTTTTTCCTTTTTATTATTAAACAACATAAAATTTGTTTTTTTGGCATTTAGGATTAATCCGTTTAAATCAAACCAGTGTTTTATTACTTTCAATTCTTCATTCACTACTTTTGTGACTTCTTGTATGCTTTTACCTGAATGAAATAATGTGGTATCGTCTGCAAATAGAATTTTCCCAAGGTTGGACACTTTACCAAAATCATTCATGTACAAAATGACAAAATACAAAATTCTATATCTGTCTTGGTCCAGCTCACATCTCTTCATTTTCTCATTTTCTTTTTTAAGCGTTTCTGTTTGTTTTTCCACTTCTTTAACTTTCTTCTTGCAGTCCATAATCTCCGCCGAGTTGAGCTGCACCGCTTTAGCAGTCTCACCTCGCATGGCGCTCTGCTGTTGCATCTGGGAGGAAATGTCTTCCATGCGTTTGTCCAGACGGTTTCCCAGCGAGTCAATAGCAAGCAGAATGGACTCCATCCATGTATTTACAGAGTTTGCTGACATACCTTTTCTTCTTTTCTCCGCTCGGGCTTTTTCTGGGGTGTTCGGTGGTGTGACGCCGTTTCTGTCTCGCTTGTTGGAAGCAGCATCGCTGTGTTCCCTGCTTCTTCACTTTGTTTGAAGGAGAGGGTTTTGACAGCTTGTTTTCCTCTAAATACCAGGAGTTAAACAGTCTGAAAGTGGAGTCTTTAAGGTTCAAAATAAATTGCGTCAGGATTTCATTAGCGGAGGGACGTGACCGCTCAGCACGCCATCTCCCCGGAACTCCCTGAAGCCATGGACAGTGGTCTCTATCGATAAATCCTGACTTTATCAAAGAAAGTTCAATGGCTGACATTTCCTTTAATGACATCTCCACTAACTCACAGAACATAATGCTATTTATCTAGAACCTCAACATCTCTACTAACACACACAGCATCATATATATCTAGAACCTCACGTCTCTTCAGTCAGAGGCCCAAACTGCTTTAGAACAGATGTTACGTTTGTGTTTTTTCTAACTTACATGTAGTCATTTGAAAGCAGAACCAGAACCACGTTCTCCACGGTGGAACATTTGACAACTGCCAGCAGCTCAGTGGAACACACTCCTGAGTAGGTTCTCTGTTCCCATCCAGGAGAACACGGTGGAGGACTCCAGATATCTGGGGTCTACACAGAACAACAGACTGGACTGGGCTAAGAACACTCAGGTCCCCCACAGGAAGAACCAAACACTTCTGTTTCCAGAGGACGCCGAGGTTCTCCAACATCTGTCACCGTTCATTAGATCCATGAGTCTATGTGGAAGTTCTAGGAGTCTGAACTGAGGTTCTAGGAGTTCTGTTCCGTTATGCAGTGTAGAAAGAGACAGAAGCAGGACCACGGACTCATCTTTAATAATTTAATCCATCATGCATAAACATAGAAAATACTTTACAGCAGAGACAGTAAAAAACAGAAGGAGGCTGGGTTAGTTCAACCAGTTAGTACACGTTAGCTAGCTAGCTAGTTAGTCAACTGAACAGGAAGGCTGGACCTGGTCTCACGGGACCTCCAGCTTCTTTATCCACCACAGACCCCCCCGACACAAGTGGGGGGGCCCCACCTCCTCTAGAACACTGCTGAGACCAGGTGACCCGGGGGTCAGACCAGGTGACCCGGAGGTCAGACCAGGTGACCCGGGGGTCAGATCAGGTAACCCAGAGGTCAGACCAGGTGACCCAGAGGTCAGACCAGGTGACCCGGAGGTCAGACCAGGTGACCCAGAGGTCAGACCAGGTGACCCGGAGGTCAGACCAGGTGACCCGGAGGTCAGACCAGGTGACCCGGAGGTCAGACCAGGTGACCCGGGGGTCAGACCAGGTGACCCGGAGGTCAGACCAGGTGACCCAGAGGTCAGACCAGGTGACCCAGAGGTCAGACCAGGTAACCCGGAGGTCAGACCAGGTGACCCGGAGGTCAGACCAGGTGACCCGGGGGTCAGACCAGGTGACCTGGAGGTCAGGTGATGGGGCGTGAAAGGGTTCATGATGAGACCAGAACCGTCCACTAGGGAGAACAGGGTCTGTTTCCATGGAGACAGAGGACAGCAGCTGCAGTGTTTCCATGGAGACAGAGGACAGCAGCAGCTGCAGCAGGTCCAGACCCCCCTCCTCCAGGGTTCGGCTGGGTTCCTCAGAAGAGCACGTCCTCGTTGGTGATGAGCGCCTCCACCACCAGCCGCTGGTAGCGGATGTCGTTGAGCGCCGTCATGGCGTCCAGGTCGGGCGCCCTCATCAGCGTGGGCCCGAACACGATGCCCAGGTTCTCCGCCGACATGAGGTTCTCCTTCTCACAGCGCGTGACCCTGCAGGGGGTTCAGGGGGGGTCAGAGGGGGATCAGAGGGGGGTCGGGGGGGCTCAGAGGGGTTCCTCCGGGTTAGGGTCAGGGTTACCTCTTGAGGTGAGCCATGAGGTAGCGCAGCGTCTCGCAGTGGGCCGGGGGGAGGAGCTTCAGGGCCTCGTGCAGCGACTCCAGGCGCTTCTCCGGGTCCCCGATCTCTGAGGACAGACGGCACAGCGGGGGTGAGGAGGGACGGCGGGGGGGACGGGGACGGGGACGGTGGGGGGGACACCTACTGCCGGCCTCCATGAAGCGGGGGTAGGCGTCGTACGTGATGAGGGGGATGGGCAGCTCTCTGAAGTACAGCTTCAGGGCTCCGGTGATGATGTTCAGGTCCTCATACACACTGGACGAGATGTCCGCCTTCTCTCCGTCTGGGGAGGGGGGGGGGGGACAGGGGACGGGGGACAGAGGACAGGACCAGGAACATGAGAAAACAGACGTTAAACAGCGGACCAACTTGTTAACAACTCCCCATCTTTGTGAAAACAGCAGAGCAATTGAACCTTTTCAAAACCCTCCATCCAGTCCAGGGTGGACTGGTGGTACTAGGTAGAGCTGTGAACTAGTCCTGAGTCCAGGGCTCTCCTGGTTAGTGGTAGAGATGTAAACTAGTCCAGGGATATCCTGGTTAGTTGCAGAGTGGTGAACAGGTCCTGGTTCTTCTGGTTAAAGGCAGAACAGTGGTTAGTGGCAGAGTAATGAACTAGTCCTGGTTAGGAGCAGAGTGGTGAACTAGTCCTGGTTAGGGGCAGAGTGTTGAATTAGTCCTGGTTAGCAGCAGAGTGGTGAACTAGTCCTGGTTAGGGGCAGAGTGGTGAACTAGTCCTGGTTAGCAGCAGAGTGGTAAACTAGTCCTGGTTAGTGGCAGACAGGTGAACTAGTCCTGGTTAGTGGCAGACAGGTGAACTAGTCCTGGTTAGCGGCAGAGAGGTGAACTAGTCCTGGCCGTCTCAGACTGACCTCTGTCGAAGGCCAGCTTGACGTCCTCGATCAGCTCGCTGAAGCCAGAGATCCTGTAGAGTCCCTCTGACTGCAGACCTGCAGGACACAGAGACAGACAGCGGGTTGGACAGAGGGTCCAGAAGGAGCAGACCCCCCCTCCGTCCCCCCGGCCCCCCCTCACCGCGGGCCTCGATCTCCTGGATGCACATGTCCACCACCATGGGCCTCTTGGTGTTGTGGGCCTTGACCAGCGTGGTCAGGTCACAGCTGTACACCTTCTTCACGTGCCGCAGGTCCGGCTGGCAGTCGTTAGGGACGACCTTGGAGCACTGCTTGTGGACGTTCAGGCCGCAGTCTGGGGGGACAACAGAGGGCATGATGGGAAATGTGGAGGAGGACGCAGCAGACTATCAGAGAGCATCACAATCATTCACACTACACCGTGCTTATGAAGCGGAAATAACTTCCATGGTGTCACAGGAGTCTGTTTCCATGGCGACGGCGCACACAGAAAACACTCCGCCTCTGGACAAACACCGTAATCCACAAGATTTCAAAACGCCCTGTCTCTATGGAAACGAGGTAAATGTAACTTTCTGAAAACGCCCTGTCTCCATGGAAACGAGGTAAATGTAACTTTCTGAAAACGCCCTGTCTCCATGGAAACGAGGTAAATGTAACTTTCTGAAAACGCCCTGTCTCCATGGAAACGAGGTAAATGTAACTTTCTGAAAATGCCCTGTTTCCATGGAAACGGGGTAAATGTAACTTTCTGAAAACACCCTGTCTCTATGGAAACGAGGTAAATGTAACTTTCTGAAAACGCCCTGTCTCCATGGAAACGAGGTAAATGTAACTTTCTGAAAATGCCCTGTTTCCATGGAAACGGGGTAAATGTAACTTTCTGAAAACGCCCTGTCTCTATGGAAACGAGGTAAATGTAACTTTCTGAAAACGCCCTGTCTCCATGGAAACGAGGTAAATGTAACTTTCTGAAAATGCCCTGTTTCCATGGAAACGGGGTAAATGTAACTTTCTGAAAACGCCCTGTCTCTATGGAAACGAGGTAAATGTAACTTTCTGAAAACGCCCTGTCTCCATGGAAACGAGGTAAATGTAACTTTCTGAAAACGCCCTGTCTCCATGGAAACGAGGTAAATGTAACTTTCTGAAAACGCCCTGTCTCCATGGAAACGAGGTAAATGTAACTTTCTGAAAACGCCCTGTCTCTATGGAAACGAGGTAAATGTAACTTTCTGAAAACGCCCTGTCTCCATGGAAACGAGGTAAATGTAACTTTATGAAAACGCCCTGTTTCCATGGAAACGGGGTAAATGTAACTTTCTGAAAACGCCTTGTCTCCATGGAAACGAGGTAAATGTAACTTTCTGAAAACGCCCTGTTTCCATGGAAACGGGGTAAATGTAACTTTCTGAAAACGCCCTGTTTCCATGGAAACGAGGTAAATGTAACTTTCTGAAAACGCCCTGTTTCCATGGAAACGGGGTAAATGTAACTTTCTGAAAACGCCTTGTCTCCATGGAAACGAGGTAAATGTAACTTTCTGAAAACGCCCTGTTTCCATGGAAACGGGGTAAATGTAACTTTCTGAAAACGCCTTGTCTCCATGGAAACGGGGTAAATGTAACTTTCTGAAAACACCCTGTCTCCATGGAAACGGGGTAAATGTAACTTTCTGAAAACGCCCTGTCTCCATGGAAACGGGGTAAATGTAACTTTCTGAAAACGCCCTGTCTCCATGGAAACGGGGTAAATGTAACTTTCTGAAAACGCCCTGTCTCCATGGAAACGGGGTAAATGTAACTTTATGAAAACGCCCTGTCTCCATGGAAACGGGGTAAATGAGACTTTCTGAAAATATCCTGTCTCCATGGAAATGGGGTGAATGTAACTTTCTGAAAACGCCCTGTCTCCATGGAAACGGGGTAAATGTAACTTTATGAAAACGCCCTGTCTCCATGGAAACGAGGTAAATGTAACTTTCTGAAAACGCCCTGTTTCCATGGAAACGGGGTAAATGTAACTTTCTGAAAACGCCCTGTTTCCATGGAAACGAGGTAAATGTAACTTTCTGAAAATGCCCTGTTTCCATGGAAACGGGGTAAATGTAACTTTCTGAAAATATCCTGTCTCCATGGAAATGGGGTGAAATATATTTTTGAAAATTCTTCAGTAATGTTTCAAAGGAAACAGAGTAAAACAACTTTTTCAAAATGCTCCATCTCCACAGAAAGACAGGAAAATGCTACTTTTCCAAAACACTGCATCTCCATGGAAACAGGGGGGACATGCATCTTTATGAAAAAGCTCAGTCTCCTTGGAAGCAAGGGAAAACTTTGTGAAACCTGCTGCCCATGCAGACCCCAGCTGTCCCAGCAGGGGGCAGTCCGGCTCACCTGCACACTTGACTCCCTGAGCGATCAGCCCCCACATGAAGTTGGCACAGTACTCACACCAGTGAGGGCCTCTGAAGGTGTGCACCTGGAACACACACACACACACACACACACACACACACACACACACACACACACACACACACACACACACACACACACACACACACACACACACACACACACACACACACACACACACACAGCAGGGGAATGATGTGTGTTTCTTCCAGCTCTACTCCTTCTGCAGCTAATTTGAATAAGACTAGCAGCTGAATCGGCTCTTCTTCTCACACACACACACACACACACACACCCTCACCTTGAAGTTGTGCACCTTCTCGTACTTGGGCATGAGGTCGCTCTCCCTCAGCGTGGCTCTCCTCACCAGAGACGTGAGCTGTGAAAGGACGGAGGCTGTGATTGGCTGCCATTGTTAGTTTTGAAAACAGTTCAGCTCAGTCTCTGTGAAAACGCAGAAAGGCAGCTTGAGGACAGCCCTGTCCGTGTGTCTCTCTCAGTGTGTGTGGTCGTCCTCACCCTGTCCTCCGTCCCCCCCCGGCCCGGCGCTGCGTCCGTCCCGTCGGTGCCCCGGCCCCCCCGGGGCAGCAGGCTGCTGGGGGGCTCCTGGTTCAGGGTGGTGTAGCCAACGTGTTCATAGATGGGGTTGATGGTCATCTTGGCGATGTACTCCGCTGCCTGCAACCAGAACACGGTTACCATGGAGACGGGCTGAGGGGGTTGGGGGGGAGGCTCCGCCGGTGGACACCTTGGTCTCGATGTACAGCGTGATGAGGCCGTCCGTCACCAGGTCGTGGATGGACTCGAACCGCTTCTCCCCCACAAAGTGCTTCCCATCGTGGTACAGACGGAAGTTCCTGGTCTGGTTCCCAAACCTGGACAGGGGACAGCGTTATGTGTTGCACATGGAACGGTTGTTCTAGGTTTTATTTTGAAAGGAGCTACATAGAGGGTCCAAGTGGGACGACTGCCCCCCCCGCGGCAGCCCCTGGTGGAGGGGCGGGGCGCAGCAGCTACCTGAGAGCCAGGGTGTAGGTGCCGGGCTGCCTCTGGCTCTCCCTGATGAGGTAGCTGCCTTCGGCCTGGCTCAGCAGCTGGTCGGCGTCTTCCCTGGAGATCATGCCGTGGTACCTGGACACACACTCTGGGTTAGCGGGGGAGGGGCGGGGCGGGGCGCCGGGAGCTAACGCACACTTCAGCCCACTCACTCTCTGCCGTAGTACTTGGGTCTGTTCTCCACCTGCAGACAGAACACAGGGTGGTTCATGAAGGCTCATCTCCTGAAAACACCACGCATCTACAGAGAGCGGCGTTTATCGAACAGTTACATGTACTGTCGTTTCCATGGAGACAGGGCCTTTGAAGAAGTTGTCAGCAAGATTTTTGTTTTCACTTGTAAACACTGCTGTAAGCACAATGTTTACAACACAGTATTGTAAACACTGTGTTGTTAAACACTGTGGTGTAAACAGTGTTGCAAACATTGTGGTGTAAACATTGTGTTGTAAACATTGTGGTATAAACAGTGTGGTTTAAATAGTGTGGTGCAAACACAGTGTTGCAAGAAGTGTTTACAGCAGTATTGTAAACGTAGTAAACAATATGGTGTAAACATTGTGTTGTAAACACTGCGGCATAAACACAGTGTTGTAAACATTGTGGTGTAAACACTGTGTTGTAAAACTCTTTGATGTCAGAATTCAAAGTGCGACAGTCTCACCTCACAGGTGCAGGTGAGTCTGCGTGGATGCGGCGCCTCCTGCTGGAGCTGGTACACTGTGACACAGATTACCGACAGAATCACATTAAAGCTTCACCACAAGGCGTGAGGAGACAGTCAGACCTCCTGTACTCACAGTAAGACTTCCACACAGGCGGCCGGTACTCATCATGATCTGAGGACACAAACACAACACAGGCTTTACCCCCGAGTGGACCACCTGGACCTGTTCATCCTGGGTAACCCAGACACAACAATACACAGCAAATACAGTAAGACAAGACACAACAACACCTACTGGAGACAGACGACATGGTTTCTTCAGAGCCGATACTGATGTGTAATATCAGTCGTTGGAGGCTGATAAATGATACTTACAGCCGATACTCATTTGCAGTAAAATAGAAAATATTGGTGTCAACATTTTGAATAGTGAAAATGAGTACAAAGCCTCTCGGGCTTCTGTGGCTGCTTCCTGTTTGTGTTTCATAGGCTGACAGAGTTTTACATTACTGTTCGTCTTTTTCTGAGTGAGCGAAATCTATGCCTCTTCGTCTTGAAATAATCAGCGTTTTTGTTTTATATTTACTCAGTGAAATGTTTCTGAGTTTAATGTGTTCCAGCAAGTTCCACGACTGTTGTGCTAACTGTTAGCATGTCAATGGGTTTTCCTATACAAGTTAGCATTAAGCTACGGGACTTTGTTTCATAATGCATTACTGTGTTTTACGGCATCTCGTCCGTGAGGAAAGCACTGTGCTGCAGGCACTGTGCTGATTGGCTGTTAGCCCTGTGGGCGGGGCAATGCAGGAGGCAGAGCATGCTCCAGACAGATAGAAGCAAAATAATCCCGTTTCACATTGATCTCTGATCAGCTGTCAGATTAATAAAGGGCCGATGCTGACCACTATTTAATGCATCATGATTTCATTGTATCTATTAAAACACTGGCGGGGAAAAAGCTTCTGTCTGTCACATAAGAACTCCAGGTTAGTGTTTCGTTGCCATGACGACTCCACCCTCAAGCCGGTTCTCTGCATGATGGAAAAGAACCAGGGCCGGGGCCCAAGAGAACCGAGTGGAGCAGGACCAGGGACCAGTGGAACAGAGCCACGACGGCAAGACACAATGATACACAACAACACACAACAACAGCCTGACAAAACACAAACAATAACAGAGAAATACACTGAAGAACACACAAATAACACATAGATGCATGCAACAACACACAAATAACACATAAAAACACACAATCAAATACAAATAAGACAGGAAAAGGATAAAACACAAAGAGCATAACACACAACTTACAAACAGCAGAAATACACACAAAGACACAGTGAAAAGAGAAAAGTGAGAGGAGCACACAGGAAGCCAGATGAAGCAGCGATAAGAGATAACAGAGCTCCCCGCTCACCAAACACATTCAGAGCCATCTCGCTTCAGGGCTGATGAGAGAGAGCAGCAGATCCAGACCTCCTCCCTTCACACCCTGGAACACACACACACACACACACACACACACACACACACACACACACACTGCTGATGAATCCTCACCGCTTCAGTGCAATAGCCTCAGTCCCGTTCAGACAACAGAGGATGTTAAGCTAGCGCTAGCGGCCGGCGGGAATCACTGCGCCGCACTAAACCCCGCCGCGGCGGAGCCGCTCCCGGCCCGGGGGGGGGGGAGGACCCCCCAGGAGGGAGACCCGGGGCCGGGACCGGACCGCTGTGGACAAGAACCCGCTCAGACAGCGAGCAGCCGCGGGACAAAACCACAACTCACATCACGTCCAGGACCACTCCGACACAGGGCGCCATCTTAGCTGGTCACGTGACCAGGCTCGCCCTCTCGGCGGGTCGCCATGGCAACAGACTACGGTGAGGGGGCGGGGTCAGAAGTACGTCACACTTGTGAACGTCACACACACAATACATGAAAAACACTAAACACCAAAAATAATGCACAGTAATGCAAAATAAAATCAAAACACAAAAAAACACGCACAATCATGCACATTATCATCGCAAACACTAAAAAAAAATCCAAAATAAAGTATAATAACTTGAAAAACGCACAAAATATACAACAATTTAAAATACACATCATGCATAACAACATAAAAAATACAGACAAAACCAAAATAACACACAATAATGCCTGACAACATTAGAAAAAAACAAACTAATACAGAATAAAATATGATATAAAAAACACAAAATAATATGAATACACTCCCAATAACCCATGAATAAGGCACAATGACACACAACAACATAAACATGAGAGAAAAACACAAATAACACATAAATAAAATGCAAAAAGGAATATAACTTAATAACATATAAAGCAAAAACATACAATGAAAAAAAGAACAATTAAAAGAACAAGTAAACATATAATACCACATAAGCAACATACATGAACAAACAAATAACACAAAATATACAAATATTACACAATAATACACTAATAAATAACCATTAGCAAACAATAACTAAACTAAACAATACAACAGAATGTATTGATAAAATATATGATAAAATGAAAATTACACTGACAAAGTAAAATAGCGCCTAGATTATGTGAAATATCACACATCAACCCACAATAATACATAAGCAACACACAATAATGTACAATAATGCACAGAAAAACACACAATGGAGACAGAAACAACACTGAGAAATGAGAGAGGTGAAACTGCTGGCCTGCAGTGAGCGTGTGAAGCAGCAGGGGGCGCCAGTGGGTCAGGATCCAGCTCCTCCACCCTCCTCTGGGACTCCGGAGGAGGAGGAGGGGTTCCTCCCAGGGACAGGGATCACGCCATGGCCGCGGTAATGAAAGGCCTTGCTACCTCAGGCCGTCATCAGGCTCAATCCTCAAAGCGTTTAATGATGTGGTGCCAGGAGAACGACACACAACACACACCTAATCCCCGCTATGCCGCTGTTTGGTTGACAACAGTCTCCATGACGACATGTCAGACTCCTCCCAGCAGCTGTCTCCATGACGACACGTCAGACTCCTCCCAGCAGTGGTCTCCATGACGACACATCAGACTCCTCCCAGCAGTGGTCTCCATGACGACACGTCAGACTCCTCCCAGCAGTGGTCTCCATGACGACACGTCAGACTCCTCCCATTCTGTGGAAAGACGTTGTTGGGACGTGTTTACACGGTCCTGTCCTCCCTGGACCTGGTGCAGTCCTCTCTGGACCTGGTCCTGTCCTCCTTGGACCTGGTGCAGTCCTCTCTGGACCTGGTCCTGTCCTCCCTGGACCTGGTGCAGTCCTCTCTGGACCTGGTCCTGTCCTCCCTGGACCTGGTGCTGTCCTTTCTGGACCTGGTCCTGTCCTCCCTGGACCTGGTGCAGTCCTCTCTGGACCTGGTCCTGTCCTCCCTGGACCTGGTGCTGTCCTTTCTGGACCTGGTCCTGTCCTCTCTGGACCTGGTGCAGTCCTCTCTGGACCTGGTCCTGTCCTCCCTGGACCTGGTGCAGTCCTCTCTGGACCTGGTCCTGTCCTCCCTGGACCTGGTGCAGTCCTCTCTGGACCTGGTCCTGTCCTCCCTGGACCTGGTGCTGTCCTTTCTGGACCTGGTCCTGTCCTCTCTGGACCTGGTGCTGTCCTCCCTGGACCTGGTGCTGTCCTCTCTGGACCTGGTGCTGTCCTCCCTGGTTGCCATGGTGACACTCTCTGGGTAATTATATGTAGGTGAATCTCCTCTGAGCCGAGCCTTGATCTCCTGAGTCTCTCCTGGATCCTCTGGCTTCAGAGGATCTGCGGCGGCCCCCCAGGGTCAAAGCACAGGACACCAGACCACCACAGGACACCACAGGACACTAGACCACCACAGGACACTACAGGACACCAGACCACCACAGGACACCAGACCACCAGAGAACTACTGAAATCACAACATGTGGGTTAACATTTAGACCTGGTTTACTGGAAAGACTGGTTTCCTAAAGGCTGAGTCTGGATCTGAGTCAGAGGAGAACCCTGCAGAACCAGACTCGGAAGAGAACCCTGCAGAACCAGACTCAGAGGAGAACCCTGCAGAACTGGACTCAGAGGAGACTTTATAGAACCAGACTCAGAGGTTCTCAGCTTCTCGGGTTCTCAGGTTCTCGGCTTCTCGGGTTCTCAGGTTCTCGGCTTCTCGGGTTCTCAGGTTCTCGGCTTCTCGGGTTCTCAGGTTCTCGGATTCTCGGGTTCTCAGGTTCTCGGCTTCTCAGGTTCTCAGCTTCTCGGGTTCTCAGGTTCTCGGGTTCTCGGGTTCTCAGGTTCTCGGGTTCTCGGGTTCTCGGGTTCTCGGGTTCTCGGTGCGATCATGGTGAGAACAGGGACTGCGGTGGAGTCAGCTGGGTTCTCTGCTCTGAGACGTTCTTCCCTCTGAACTCTCTCTGTGACACCAAGAAAGACATGACTGGAATGTTGGCTCAGCACACACACACACGCACACACACACACACACACAGCCAACTGCAAGCAGACACATGCCGCTGTGTGTGTGTGTGTGTGTGTGTGTGTGTGTGTGTGTGTGTGTGTGTGTGTGTGTGTGTGTGTGTGTGTGTGTGGTATCTCTAATCCTGGAGAAGGCTGCCAGTGACGGATGTTTCCCAGACACACCTCTTCTGTCTTCCTTTCTCTTTCTGATCTTTCCTCCGTCTGTCTCTTCCACTGTGAGACTGCCTGTCTCTCTGTCTATCTGACTGTCCCTCTGACTGTCTGTCTCTCTAGCTATCTGTCCCTCTGTCCTCCTGTCCCTCTGACCGTCTCTCTGTCCATCCCGTGAAGTAACAGTTGCTTCTCTTCCTCTGTCAGAGGACACTTCATCATTTAGACAAAGATTATGAACTTCTGTCTTCCTCTCCTCCTCCTCCTCCTCCTCTTCCTCAGTCACATGACACTGATTTGGGTGAAATCACTTCAGAGTTTTCGTTTCCTGGCCGTTTGTGTTTCCATGGTAACGTTTGAGGGGAAAACAACCTTGCTGCATTTCCAAGTCATAAAGTTTTACTGTTGTGCTGTAATAAAGCCAAAAGGGTTTCCCATGGTTTTTGCTGTTTTGAAGAGTTCGAGATGATGTCCGTTTCCATGGAAACCACAGAGAACGCTGAATACGGAGATGTTCTTGTTGTTCCACTAGTTGGTGCTGTTCTGTAATGAAGCCAGAGAACAGTACACTGAATTTGAACAGTGGTAGAACATGGACCAGGACCAGAACCAGGACCAGGACCAGGACCAGGACCAGGACCAGGACCAGGACAATGTGGACCGGCAGTCCTGACTCTCTGGAGGAGCACTGTGGCCTCGTCTCTCTACTGAGCAGTCGCAGCTCTTTCAACATCTGCTGCACATCCCAGTTGGAACGCTTAGCAAAAGTTGCGTTTCCACCTGTTGCTAGGGAAACGGAGCTGGAGAATGTTCACAAAGTTCTAACATGAGAGCCCTTCCCAAAAAAACATGTGACCACGGTGTTGTGCAAATAGTAAGAGAGGTTCCTGACCAGAGGACGAAGGGACGCTTTTCATCTGACTGTCCTCAGAGACGCTGGAGACAGGGGGGACGCAGTGCAGACGGTACTAGCAGCTCATAACCCTCCCCGGGAGGGAAGAAGAACAGAGGCCTGAGCTGACGGGGAACCGGCAGAGGGAGAGTTTTCCCACAGCCAGGCGGGGGAATCAGCTGGAACGCACCACCCGTCCCTCCCTGGCTCCGCCCACAGCTCTCCGGCCTCCGTTCTGGGGTTTTTTTCCTCTTCATTCACTCCAGCGGGACGTCTCCCAGCAGACGTCACTCTTGCTGTTTGGACAAGAACTCAGTTCCAAACGGCGCTCTGGGAATTCCCTGTGGGCGCAGACCTCCTCTCCGTCTCTGATGTCTTCTGTGGACGTCACGGCCCTACAGAAGCGCCCGGACAGAGACGAGACGCTCTTGGCCCCGAAGCTCTTCAGATAAGCGAGGCAGGGAGCAGCTGCCGGAGCAGCCCTGACAGAGAGAGGAAGTGCTCCGAGTGAAGGGCGAGCAGATAAAGGAGGCAGTGGCGAAGGCCAGGAGGACCAGCCGAGACAACACCGCCGTCTGAGAGACACCTGACTCCAGGGACAGAATGGACGAGCGGCCCGATTCCAGGCCGGGATTCCTGTGAGGAGAACCAGGACCAGCAGGGAGTCCCACACCAGGAGGGGGGGGGGTCTCCCCATCATGCTGGATTCGGCCGGTTTCCCAAAGCCCAGCGGTCTGCTCCAGAAGAGCCACTTGGTCCCCGGGTAGAATGACGAGGCCAGCCCACCGGAATCCGCCTTATCTGTGACCGGAGACAGTCTCCCCCTCAGCTCGGACCCCTCCACCTGCCGTCTGGAACCCCCCCCCCCACCTCCTCACTATGTGGATTCCAGCCGTCCTCCTATGGATGCTTAAAATCTGCAATCTGTGCTCAGGACAAGACTACCCAGACTACTACCAGCCTGGAAACATGGGCACCCAGGTAAGACCCCCCACACTCACTGGGCGTCTCTCCAACTGTTTAAGGTTGACTGAACAGCCCTCCACAGTCCTCTCCGGTACGATCATGAGACCAGGCTTCGTCTGTAAAGCAACAGTCAGGGAGAACACCTCCACAGTCCTCTCCAGTATGATCATGTGACCAGGCTTCAGCTGCGGTCGTCCACCTTTAACCTACCGGTAGTGACTCTTCACATTGAGCATCGGCCAGTGACGGTACCTATATTGTGATTGTTATATTGTAAATACAGGATAAAGAAAAAACTTTGAAAATCTTCTGTCAGTCTGTCAGAGTTCAGTTTTGGACTCAGCAGGGTTTCTCCCGTGACTCACCTCAGAGACTGTGGTGTTGCTCAGACATCATTCAGGGTTCATGTGGTTGGTCTCTTGCAGTGTGTCGGGCCACAGAAGAACTATGTTGCTTTAAACCGCTCCCTGGTACTAAAAAAGATCGAGTACCACGGCTCTGAGAAACTTCAAGGCTCAGATCTGGAACCAAGCCTGGCAGCACCTGATCACAGATGATCATCACAGTGTGCACAGTGCAGATCCAGCAAGTCAAGGTCCAGGTACCTGAGGTACCAGATAACTGAGCTCCAGATAACTGAGGTACCAGATAACTGACGTTCCAGATAACTGAGCTCCAGATAACTGAGGTCCAGACAACTGAGCTCCAGACAATTGAGGTCCAGATAACTGAGCTCCAGATAACTGAGCTCCAGATAACTGAGCTCCAGATAGCTGAGGTCCAGATAACTGAGGTACCAGATAACTGATGTACCAGATAACTGAGCTCCAGATTACTGAGTTCCAGATAACTGAGGTACCAGCTAACTGAGGTACCAGATAACTGAGGTACCAGATAACTGAGCTCCAGATAACTGAGGTACCAGCTAACTGAGGTACCAGATAACTGAGGTACCAGCTAACTGAGGTACCAGGTAGCTGAGCTCCAGAGAACTGAGGTACCAGATAACCGAGGTCCAGATAACTGAGCTCCAGATAACTGAGCTCCAGATAACTGACGTCCACATAACTGAGTCCCAAATAACTGAGGTCCAGATAACTGAGCTACCAGATAACTGAGGTACCAGATAACTGAGGTCTAGATAACTGAGGTACCAGATAACTGAGGTCCAGATAACTGAGGTCCACATAACTGAGGTCCCAAATAGCTGAAGTCCAGATAACTGAGGTCCAGATAACTGAGGTACCAGATAACTGAGGTCCAGATAATTGAGGTACCAGATAACTGAGGTACCAGATAACTGAGGTCCAGATAACTGAGGTCCAGATATCTGAGGTACCAAATAACTGAGGTCCAGATAACTGAGCTACCAGACAACTGAGGTCCAGATAACTGAGGTCCAGATAACTGAGTTACCAGAAAACTGAGGTCCAGATAACTGAGCTCCAGATAACTGAGGTACCAGGTAACCGAGGTCCAGATAACTGAGCTCCAGATAACTGAGGTACCAGATAACTGAGGTACCAGATAACCGAGGTCCAGATAACTGAGCTCCAGATAACTGAGGTACCAGATAACCGAGGTCCAGATAACTGAGCTCCAGATAACTGAGCTCCAGATAACTGAGGTACCAGATAACTGAGCTCCAGATAACTGAGCTCCAGATAACTGAGGTACCAGATAACCGAGGTCCAGATAACTGAGCTCCAGATAACTGAGGTACCAGATAACCGAGGTCCAGATAACTGAGGTCCAGATAACTGAGGTACCAGATAACTGAGGTACCAGACAACTGAGGTCCAGATAACTGACGTCCACATAACTGAGTCCCAAATAACTGAGGTCCAGATAACTGTACTACCAGATAACTGAGGTACCAGATAACTGAGGTCCAGATAACTGAGGTACCAGATAACTGAGGTCCAGATAGCTGAGGTACCAGATAACTGAGGTCCAGATAATTGAGGTACCAAATAACTGAGGTCCAGATAACTGAGGTCCAGATAACTGAGGTCCAGATAACTAAGGTACCAGATAACTGAGGTACCAGATAACTGAGGTGCAGATAACTGAGGTCCAGATAACTGAGGTCCAGATAACTAAGGTACCAGATAACTGAGCTCCAAATAACTGCGCTACCAAATAACTGAGGTCCAGATAACTGAGGTTCAGATTACTGATGTGCCAGATAACTGAGGCCCAGATAACTGGGTTCTAGATCAGGTTCAGGACTAAACAGGGTTCCTCAACATACAGGTGCAAAGATTAATTTCCTCCAAATCAAATGAAGAAATTAGAAGTTAGACCTTCGAGACTCTTTGTGGTTCTCTAGCTGACTGTTCTTCTTCTGTAGCTGATTTTAGATGTAGTTTCCTTTATCTTCAGGTAAGAGAACGGTAAGGAGACCACGGTCTGGAGTTAAGATACGTTCTCCTCAAACACATCTTGAAATACACTTTTACAGTTGATCTTAAATCCAGAGGACTGAGACATCTCCGCTAGATTTTAAGGCTCTGCAGTGAAACCATGACATTTTCAGATGTAGAACGTTCCATCAGAGACACATGAGGACCACAGTTCACTGAGATGCTTGTGGTTTGACTCCCAGCAGATCTAGGTACATGGGGATGTTCTTTAAGGTACTTTCTAGAACGGGTTGAATGAAGACGTGAGTCGTAAGTGGTGTCATTCCGGTCTGAGGATTCAGCTCCGCTTCTTTGGAAAAGTGCTTTTGTTTTTCCTGGTTAGTCACTTCCTGGTTCAGCTGCCAGTTTCTAACTCGTCGAACCTGCTGAGTCACTATGTGGCCAGGTTGAACCGTTAGAGAACCGTTAGAGAACCGTTAGAGAACCGTTCCTTCCTTGTGATCGGGGGTGAGTGGGAGGACGTGCTGAGCAACCTGGAGGAGAGAAGATGAAGACGCTCCACTGAACCTTCATGAGAAGAACCTGCTCAGGATGAAGACTCGTTCTCAAGCTCTGCAACAAGTCTGAACTGGAGCAAGATGGACGGATGCCTCTGCAGGGAGGGGAAGCAAGACCTGCTTCTGAGAGAGACCTGGAACTGAGTCAGACCTGGAAGTGAGTGAGACCTGGTTCTGAATGGGGCCTGGTTCTGAATAAGACCTGGTTCTGGATGAGACCTGCTTCTGAAACTTACATAGAAACATCCCAAATCTGTGAAACCGGAGAAAACACAACTTGTTGAAAAGGGGGAAAATAAAACTTTTTGAAAATGATCTGTCTCTGTGGAAACCGGTCTTTAGAAACCTTCTGTTTCCATGGAAACAGGTCTTTAGAAACCCTCTGTCTTCATGGAAACAGCTCTTTAGAAACCCCCTGTCTCCATGGAAACGGGTCTTTAGAAACCATCTGTCTCCATGGAAACAGGTCTTTATAAACCCTCTGTCTCCATGGAAACAGGTCTTTAGAAACCCTCTGTCTCCATGGAAACAGCAGGATGATGTGTAAGGACACCTGAACAAGTTGATGGCCTTGAGAGCAAGAAAGAAGTGCTGAGGAAGGGAAATGCTTTCGAAATAAAACTCACTTTCATTCTTTAAACATGGTAAAATAAGAACGGCTCAGGACGACGTTCAAGGCCTGGATGGTTCTAAAGTCCAGCTCTTCACCAAAATAAAAGCCCAAGGCCGGCCGGGAAACACATGGGTGTGTGCGTGTGATTGTGTGTTTGTGTGTGTGTGAAGGCGGACACACCCCGTCTTCAGGCTCCCTGAGCAATGACTTCATTTCATGACGGAGCGTCAGGTCAGGAGGGGTCAAGGTCATCAGAGGTCATGATGAGAGACTCAGCTGGGTGTCAGGAGTCTGCTCAGGGGACAGTTATGAAAACACAACCTCTAGAAAATCCTCCGACTCCACAGGCAGTGGAGAAAACAACACTTTTTGGAAACAGTAGGACTCAGTCTCAAGTAGACCATGAAAACGCTGCTCCCGGTCCTGGTCCACATCCTGGTCCTGGTCCTGGTCCTGGTTCACATCCTGGTCTGTTGATCTACTGAAAAGAGATGGAGACAGAGGAGACATGGTGGAGAGTCCAGATGACAGCAGTCCTCAGAGTGAGTCTCTTGGAGGACCGGGGGTCCTGGTCCTGCAGCAGACCGTCCTGATGGAGGAGCTCCAGCCTTCAGAGACCGTGTGTGAGGAGCCTGCTGGTGTTGAGTTACCCCGAGCAGCAGTTTGGACCTGGAGACATTCTTTCAGCATTCATCTCAGCGATCAGTTTCAGCGGAGACAGGAGGGTGAAACCGTATCTGCAGGACCGCCCCCCTCTGGCCCGGGCCTGAGTCCAGAGCTCTGCAGTCTCTGCTGGATCCAGCACCGCTCTGAGGGAAAACACTCACACAGTGCTTTGTTTCATCGAAGACAGGAGACTTCCTGTTCCTGGAAAGTGGCCAGCCATGTGAGGGGTCAAAGGTCGGGGTCTCTGACTTCATTCAGTTTCCAGCTCAGAGGGTTTTCTGCTCTAAACCTTAGAGGAGTTTTACACACCTGCTGCTGTCCCAGAGGACCTGGGGGACGGGGACCCCCACTTTGACCCCTGACCCTGACCCTGATCCTGACCCTGAGCTCTAACCCTGTCCTGAGCATTGACCTCTGACCCTGTGCCTCAACAAGAGCTGATTCGTCAGTCGTCCACCAATCCGATGAGCGGTTGCTGCTGCTGTTGTTGGTGTTACAGTTGTTGTTGTTGTTGTTGTTGTTGTTGTTGGTGGTGGTGGTGGTGGTGTTCATGTTGTTGTTGTTGTTGTTGCAGTTGTTGTTGTTGTTGGTGGTGGTGGTGATGGTGTTCATGTTGTTGTTGTTGTTGCTGTTGCAGTTGTTGTTGTTGTTGGTGGTGGTGGTGTTCATGTTGTTGTTGTTGGTGGTGGTTTTGGTGGTGTTTATGTTGTTGTTGTTGTTGTTGTTGGTGGTGGTGTTCATGTTGTTGTTGTTGTTGCAGTTGTTGTTGTTGTTGGTGGTGGTGTTCATGTTGTTGTTGTTGGTGGTGTTCATGTTGTTGTTGTTGTTGTAGTTGTTGTTGTTGGTGGTGGTGTTCATGTTGTTGTTGTTGTTACAGTTGTTGGTGGTGGTGTTCATGTTGTTGTTGTTGTTGTAGTTGTTGTTGTTGGTGGTGTTCATGTTGTTGTTGTTGTTGTAGTTGTTGTTGGTGGTGGTGTTCATGTTGTTGTTGTTGTTGTTGTTGGTGGTGGTGTTCATGTTGTTGTTGTAGTTGTTGTTGTTGTTGACCTGTGTTGTAGCTGCGCTCGAAGTGAGGTCATGATATAAACGCTGGGAACCGTTCTGAGGTGTCATTGTCCAGAACCAGAGCCTGACCCCAGCTGACCCCGGCTGACCCCGGCTGACCCCAGCTGACACCAGCTGACCCTGGCTGACCCCGGCTGACCCCGGCTGACCCCAGCTGACCCCGGCTGACCCCGGCTGACCCCGGCTGACCCCAGCTGACCCCGGCTGACCCCGGTTGACCCCAGCTGACCCCGGCTGACCCCGGCTGACCCCGGCTGACCCCAGCTGACCCCTGGCTGAACACTGACACTGGTCACTCTGCTTTCACAGAACAGGAAGTAGAAACCCTTTGGACTGAAGGAGGCACAACAATAAAAACATTCCCATCGCACAAAGCCTGACCCCCTGACCCCCCCGACCCCCCTGACCCCTGGTCTGACCCCGTCCTGTCCCTCTGCAGGTCCCGGAGGTGTCAGACGGGTCCAGCCTGGACTCGGTGGTCAGTGTGGACCAGCTGCTGCAGCTGCTGTACCCAGAGTACAGCCGCATGCAGCAGTGCCTGAGGAGGAGGTCTCTGCAGCGCCCCCCCTCCTCCCCCCCCTCGGCCGGCCCGTTACTCCACTCCAGCAGCCAGGACCTGTGGGGGCCGTTCCGGGGGGAGGCTCTGTACAAAATGGACGGGACGCTGGAAGGTAAGAACCACCGCTGACCTCCAGAACCGGCACCGTGGCGATGCCAAACTGACGCTCCCGCCTGTCCGCAGTCATCCTGGAGGAGATCCAGAGGACGTCCTGCCAGCCCAGGGAGGCGTGCGTGGAGGTGGCCAAGGAGTACCCAGAATCCACCAGTCACTTCTACCTGCCGCGCTGCGTGGCGCTGCACCGCTGCGGCGGCTGCTGCAGCAACGAGGCCCTGTACTGCGCCAACAGCAGCTACAGCCTGGTCAACAAGACGGTAGGAACAGTTTCCATGGCAACGTTTGGAAAGCCGCTTACTTCTGTGTAATTTGGCACCAGCATCAACACGCTGACTTGAGCCCTGTTCTCCACTGCAGGTGATGCAGCTGACCCCCAGGATGGAGCGCTCCGTCTCCACCATGGCCTTCGTCAACCACACCTCCTGCGAGTGCCTGTCCCGGCGGCCGCTGCACTCCGTCATCAGGCGGGCGGCGGCGCGGCGCCCGTGAGTTCTCGGGGGGCCGGCGGTGAGCGGCGCTCTGGGGGTCCATGCACTGACGCTGCCGTTTGTCCCGGCAGGTGTTCCCCTCCGGAGGCGGCCTGCTCCCCAGGCGCCGTGTGGGACCCGCTGGACTGCGCCTGCGTCTCGGCGGACGCCACGAGGGGAACAGGTGGTTCTAACGGAACGCCGTGATCCGGGGGGCAGCCGGAGTTCAGCCCCACTCGTGACGCTTGACCTGTGTCTTCCAGGGACGCCGTACCTGGACCTGGACCAGGACCAGAACCAGGACCTCTACCAGGACCTGGACCTGCTGGCTCTGTGCGGGCCCAACAGGGTTCTGGACGAGTCCAGCTGCGAGTGTGTGTGTGAGAACGGGCTGACGGAGGCCAGCTGCGAGCCAGGCTGGAAGCTGGACCAGAACACATGTAAGGACAGTGTCATGACAACACACCGGGTCCCTTTACACAACTGCAGTTTACACAGTTTTCAAAACGCTGCATGTCCAAATGAAGTGAAGGAAAAAACAACTTTTTGTAAATATTCAGTCTGTTTCCATGGAAGTGGGGTAAAATGCAACTCTTTGAAAAGGAGAAGAGCAGCTCTTCCCAGACAGTGAGGGAGGAGCGGGCCTGAGCTGCAGACTGAGCGCTGCAGTGGAGCGGGGAGTTTAGGGAAACGAGTCCAAACAGGAGTGTAGTGTTGAGTTTCAGTGTCCTCCCCCTCCCCCCCTCCTCCCCCCAGGTGAATGCCAGTGCGAGGGACAGGCCGAGGGGACGGCGTGTCCCGCCGGCCAGCGGTGGGACGGCGAGCTGTGCGGCTGTGTGTGTGCCGCCGACTGTCCCGGGAACCAGCCCTTGAACCCCGACACCTGCCTGTGCCAGTGCAGAGAGAGTCCACAGTCCTGCCTGAGGCAGGGCAAGAGGTTCAACCCCAGCACCTGCAGGTAGGCCAGCACCAAACACTGCACCACTACAGCGGGGGCCTGGCCCCGCCTCCTGAGGCCCATGCCCCGCCCCTTCAGCTCATACCCCTCCTCCTGGACCAGAGGCCCTGCCTCCTAGATCTAAAGCTACGCCCCCATCGGCCCAGGCTCCACCCCTAGAGCTAAAGCCATGCCTCCTTAGCTTATGCCCCGCCTCCTGGACCTCAGGCCCCACCCCCTGCAGCTCAGAATTGCCTCCTGGAGCTAAAGCCCCTCCTCTTGGAGCTCAGATCCTGCTCCCTTCACCCTCAGCCTCAGTTTCAGCCTCATCCTCAACCTCAGCCTCATCCTCAACCTCACCTCCACCTCAGCCTCAGCTTCACCCTCAGCCTCAACCTCATCCTCAACCTCATCCTCATCCTCAGCCTCAGCCTCATCCTCATCCTCAACCTCACCTCCACCTCAGCCTCAGCCTCAGCTTCACCCTCAGCCTCAACCTCAGCTTCAGCCTCAGCCTCAACCTCATCCTCAACCTCATCCTCATCCTCAGTCTCACCCTCAGACTAAGTCTCAGCTTCACCCTCAGCCTCACCTTCACCCTCCGGACCTGGATTGTCTGGATGGACCTGGGTTCTCTGGGAGGACCCAGGTTGTCCGGATGGACCTGGGTTGTCCGGATGGACCTGGGTTGTCCGGATGGACCTGGGTTCTCTGGGAGGATCCAGGTTTTCCAGATGGACCTGGGTTCTCCGGATGGACCTGGGTTCTCCGGGTGTGGCTCTCTGGATGAGGACAGAGGGAACCAGGCTTCAGGAGATGGGTCTGGATGGACAGGACAGGGAGAACAGCAGGAAGCGTTCTCCGCCTGGCCTTTTATGGACATAGGTCCATGTTTTTGCTGAGTGCGGTGGTTCCCACAGCCAGGGACCGGCCTCCAGACCCCAGAGGCCTGCAGAGAACCTGAGGACAGCTGGACAGCAGGCTGAGGGAACTGGAGGGACCCTCACTCAGTCCTCCTGCTGGGACAGCTACAGGACCACAACCAGGGCAGTGGTCTGTTCTAGAGCAGGGACAGGACCAGAACCAGGGCAGTGGTCTGTTCTAGAGCAGGGACAGGACCAGAACCAGGTCGGTGGTCTGTTCTAGAGCAGGGACAGGACCACAACCAGGGCAGTGGTCTGTTCTAGAGCAGGGACAGGACCACAACCAGGGCAGTGGTCTGTTCCAGACCTGGGGGACAGGACCAGAACCAGAGCAGTGGTCTGTTCCAGACCTGGGACAGGACCAGAACCAGAGCAGTGGTCTGTTCTAGAGCAGGGACAGGACCAGAACCAGGGCAGTGGTCTGTTCCAGACCCAGTACAGGACCAGAACCAGAGCAGTGGTCTGTTCCAGACCTGGGACAGGACCAGAACCAGAGCAGTGGTCTGTTCTAGAGCAGGGACAGGACCAGAACCAGGGCAGTGGTCTGTTCCAGACCTGGGACAGGACCACAACCAGGGCAGTGGTCTGTTCCAGACAAGGGACAGGACCAGAACCAGGGCAGTGGTCTGTTCCAGACCCAGGACAGGACCAGTGGTTCTCTGTCTCATCATGGATCCAGGACTCAGAACCAGGCCTTCTCCATTCTACGATATCTTAAAGGTAGAGATTTGTTAGCAAAGGTCCAGAAAGACCTGGGCCTGGGACCAGAGTGGGGTCCAACGGGTCCAGTGGGCTGTGGTCTCTCAGGGTCAAGCGGGTCCAGGTCTCTCAGGTTCCAGCGGGTCCAGGTCTCTCAGGGTCCAGCGGGTCCAGGTCTCTCAGGGTCCAGCGGGTCCAGGTCTTTCAGGGTCCAGTGGGTCCAGCGGGTCCAGGTCTCTCAGGGTCCAGCGGGTCCAGGTCTCTCAGGGTCCAGCGGGTCCAGGTCTCTCAGGGTCCAGCGGGTCCAGGTCTCTCAGGGTCCAGCGGGTCCAGCAGGCCCTGGTCTCTCAGGGTCCAGCAGGCCCTGATCTCTCAGGGTCCAGTGGGTCCAGCGGGTCCAGGTCTCTCAGGGTCCAGCGGGTCCAGGTCTCTCAGGGTCCAGCGGGTCCAGGTCTCTCAGGGTCCAGCGGGTCCAGGTCTCTCAGGGTCCAGTAGTCAGTGTGGGGTTCTCGTTCCTCAGCCCAGCAGCTGGTCCAGGCGGCTCTAGAGAGCAGGGGGAGCGGTCCTGCAGGAGGCAGCTCTCCTCTCTCATCTTCCTGGACCGGGGTTCGTCCACAAGGGACGGGAAGACTCTGAACAGTGGGGGGTCCCCCGTCCCCCGTGTCCCGCCTCTCCACCAGCCCTCTGACTGTCTCTGTCTCCGTCTGTCCAGCTGCTACACTGACTGTCTCTGTCTCCGTCTGTCCAGCTGCTACACTGACTTTCTCTGTCTCCGTCTGTCCAGCTGCTACACTGACTGTCTCTGTCTCTGTCTGTCCAGCTGCTACCGGCTGCCCTGCAGGAAGCCCCGCAGGACGTGCCAGGCCGGGTTCTACTACAGCCACCAGGTGTGCCAGTGCATCCCGGACTACATGAGGCCGGACTGGAAGTGACGGGGGGTGTCCTCCCCGGGGGACACCTCGGCCAGAGGACCACTATTTACAAAGACCAGACTTTCAAAGAAAACTCAACCAATGAGGGACCAGAGGTTCCCAGGAGGGACTGCAGGGAACCAGGAGCCGCCCCCCAGCAGACAACAAGGATGGACATCCTGCTGCTGCCAGGGCCCAGGGGACCACGTCTCCAGAGCCGGGACCCTGCCCCGGACAGTGGAGTGATGATGGCAGAGCAGCAGGAAGCTGATCTCCTGCTGAATAAAGAAGGGAACACACGGAGCTTCCTAACAACCACGTGGTTCTGCCGCAGCGCAGGTTCTGGATTCTTCCGAGGCAGACGATCAAAGAGTGCAGCTCGGAGTGAATCCACTCATTAAGTCTTCCAGTCTGGACTTGTCTCTGCAGCCAACAGCAACACTCTGCTGCTGAGCTGCTAATGCGCCTATTTATACTGTTTCAGCTCATATTTAAAACCAGTCCATCCAGGAGACCAGGACGTCCTGGACCAGTCCTTCCAGGAGACCAGGACGTCCTGGACCAGTCCATCCAGGAGACCAGGACGTCCTGGACCAGTCCATCCAGGAGACCAGGACGTCCTGGACCAGTCCTTCCAGGAGACCAGGACGTCCTGGACCAGTCCTTCCAGGAGACCAGGACGTCCTGGACCAGTCCATCCAGGAGACCAGGACGTCCTGGACCAGTCCTTCCAGGAGACCAGGACGTCCTGGACCAGTCCTTCCAGGAGACCAGGACGTCCTGGACCAGTCCATCCAGGAGACCAGGACGTCCTGGACCAGTCCTTCCAGGAGACCAGGACGTCCTGGACCAGTCCTTCCAGGAGACCAGGACGTCCTGGACCAGTCCTTCCAGGAGACCAGGACGTCCTGGACCAGTCCAATCAGCTCTTTGTCAATTGGGACTTTTCACAGATTGTTTGAGTCATGAAACCAGGGAACAATACTCTAAATACTGACAATGGGAGAACATGGGCCAGGACCAGGACCATGGGACCCTGGTCTGGGAGTCCTGACACTCTGGAGAGAACATCACTGTCCATCCACTGATCATCTATTTAAAACATGCCTTTTGTTCCTACTGAATCAGAGCGTCTTTGAAAAGCTGTTCTCAGTTCTGCGTCGACACCGAGAGCTATTTATGATAGTTCTCACGTTTCTTTTGCATTCTCCAGCAGACAGAGTCAAAACATTTTCAAAAAGTTGTCTCAAAGTTGCATTTTGCCCATTTCCATGGAGCCGGAGCGATTTGGCGAGGTTAAATTCCCAGCTTGTAAACGGGGCCTGAGGTCAGCGTTAAGCCAGTGTCGCTAAATCAATAAAGGCATCTTGTGTAATAATAACGACAATAAAACAGATTCTCTGTTTTAACTCAAAATGAAGCTCTAAAGAAAATAAACGGTGGCTCCAAACTGTCCTGCAGTCAGGGTCTTGTTGGGTTTTCCTCCAGGCATGTCTTGGTGTTGCGCTGGACTGGAACAGGTCAAAGGTCAGACAGCTGAGGACAGTCTGACTAAACCACGAATGAAGAAACACACACTCAGTGACTCCATTTGAAATTACTTTAATTTTTCTCATCAAGAACAAAATATAAACCCTGCTTCAACACCCCCCTTATAGAATAATAATTATCAGAATAATAATAGGCCATCGGAACTCTTCAATATTTACAAAAGATAGAAAACGAGAGATAAATAAATAGAAGCTCCCAGTAACAGTTTGACAATGAGGCGGAACGTCGGCCATGTTGGGCTGAGTTATTGCTGAGTGGAGGAACGCTGACCTCTACTGGTGGGAGAGGAAACTGCAGGGGGAGAGCAGGGCGAGCCGCTGGACTCCAGGAAGTTAAACCAGGTGAACGTGAAGTCCTCGCTTTCAGTGTGAGGTGAGAGGCAGGAAGCAGAGTGCAAAGAGCGAGCGACGCGAAACCTTTATGGCTTACTGACGAGGAGGCGGGGCTCTGTGGCTGCCGGCCCCATCCAGTCAGCGCCGAGCCCGCCACGGCAGGGGGGCAGGGGGGGCAGGGGGGCCGCCACATCAGGCACTTCAGGACCAGCCTCTTCTTCCTCCTCAGGCACATGCAGCGGCCGGGGACGGCGGGGACGATGGGGACGGCGTCTCCTCTCCCACGGTCCCACACACCAGCCTCCGTCAGTCTGCAACACAACCCCACACCTGTTCACACACTGCCTTCCAGACCAAACACCCGGCTTCACGTTTCCATGGCAACGCTCTGAAAGCCACGTTTGCCTGGCGGTACGCCGCAACGACTTATGGCCATGACACACCGGAACGGAGCCGCTGTGGAACACTACACCACACACAGGAGCTGCAAGCGTAGATATATGCTACTAGCATTAGCCTCACTGTAGCAAACAGCTGGATTTCCTCTGGAAGCTACAATGAGGCTAATGCTAATACATCTATGCTAGCAGCTCCTGCACCTGGCGGGAGTCTCCACAGAGCATCCGTTCCGGATCTGTAATGCTGCTGGTGTAGGGTGACCACCTGCTAATGAGTCCAATGGGGGGACAGGGGTATGATTCTGAGGGACAACGTGGGACGGCGCCCCCACCCGGCGGGCACACTCACTCACTGATACTGGTATACCAAGTTCCAGCAGATCCCACTTTACATGGTGTATTAATGTTGATTCTCGTTGCTCTGCTCCCCTGACAGATGTAAAGCTGCTGTCTGCTCACAACAGGCCTCCTTTGTTAATGAGCCCTGAGCTTTCAGTGTGTTTTGTTTTTCCCAGGTTATTTTACCTATTTACTCCAAATCACCTGTGAATCCCATTACTGTAGTGTCTCTTTCAAACACAGCTCTTTGTTTTAGCTTTAAATATTGAAAACATTTTATATTAATATTTGTAAGAGAGATAGCTCAATATCTCCCCGTTCATTTGACCTGTTGACTGAAAATCAGCATCAGCACCAGCTTTCCTTCATTGACTTTGTTGTTCAGTTTTGTTTTTTATCAACAGTATTCATCTGTATTCTATTAATTATGAATAAGGTGAGTGTGATCAGCGGCACTTTTGCAACCCTCTCGTTTTCACTTTTACCGTAATGCATAGAATATGTGGCACCGCTAAACAACGTGTCGGCTCACTTGGCTGTGTCTGGCTTGACCACAGTTCTTCACTTAGGTGTGTGGCGAGTGCGGAGAGCAAGCTTTTTTTTTTTTTAGAGCAAGCATTGATTATGCGGGACACTGTCTCAATTTGCGGGACGCGAGAAATGGGCTTGAAACGCTGTACGCATGCGCACGCGCTACGCGGGACGGGTGGACACTCAATTTCAAGTGAACACGGACCGTTTCAGAAAAGATTTGAACGACGTCTGTTTACACGGAAACATGAATAGCTTCAGTGAAGTTTCATGTTCCCATGGCAACGTTCTGGAACACGCTGCTTACACAGAAACCTATGGACGGCGGGGCGGGTCGGGGGAGAACTCACCGTCGTTGTCGGAGTCGAACCCGAAGAAGGCGGAGCACTTGTTGAGCGTGCGGTGCCCCTGGAGCTCCTGGTCGCAGTGGAAGGTGGAGAAGCAGGTGGGACAGCGGTGTCTCTGCAGGGGGCCGGGGCAGGCCTGGGGCTCGGGGGGGCCGGGGGACGGCTCCTTCCTGCGTCTGGGCATGGCGGTGTACCTCTCGTCCAGGTACACGGTGGGGGGCAGGCGCAGGTAGGGCTTCTTGCTGTACCTCTCCAGGGTCTCCTTACACACTGAGAAGTTGCCGCCGTTGGACGCCCGTCTCCTGACCACCGCGGCGGGCGGAGGAGGCCATTCTGGCGGCGAGCTCTGCTCCGCCCCCTGGAGAGCGAGGGGGAGGCGTTCAGCCTCGGGTGGTGCTCGGGCGTCTTTGCGTGGCTTCTTGGCGGCGACTCCATCGTCCGGATCCGGGACCTGACTCTTCCTCCTGTTCTTCACAGCTTTAGACTTGATGGACTGTCCTCCCTCTGCAGGGGGACGGGACACTCCGTCCTGCTTCACTTCACATTTTGACGGGACAGAGGCTTTGCAGGGCCGTTTCTCCCTGGCAGGTTTCTTATCGGCAGTCTTGTTCTTCTTTCCATCTGAAGGATTTTCATTTTTACTCCGGGGCTTCTTGGGCTTGTCCTGGGACTGCAGAGTCTGGGATTTCTGACTGTTTGGTGGAACACCAGGCTTCTGGGGCTTCTTGGGTTTCTGTGTGGCAGGAGGGACAGGAAGCTTCTGGGCTTCGTCTTCAGACTGTAGACTCGGGGTAGTTGGGGGGATAGGAACCTTCTTGGGTTTTTTGGGTTTGTGTGAGGCTGGTCGGACAGGAAGCTTCTTGGGTTTTTTGTCGGACTGTAGACTCGGGATAGTTGGGGGGACAGGAAGCTTCTTGGGTTTTTTGTCGGACTGTAGACTCGGGATAGTTGGGGGGACAGGAAGCTTCTTGGGTTTTTTGTCGGACTGTAGACTCGGGGTACTTGGGGGGACAGGAAGCTTCTTGGGTTTTTTGTCGGACTGTAGACTCGGGGTAGTTGAGGGGACAGGAAGCTTCTTGGGTTTTTTGGGTTTCTGTGAGGCTGGTCGGACAGGAAGCTTCTTGGGCTTCTGTGTGGTTGGGGGGACAGGACGTTTCTTAGGTTTTTGATCAGACTGTAGACTCTGGGGTTTCTCTGGGGTTGTAAGAGGAAGTGTCTTGGGTTTGTCTTCAGATTGTAGACTCTGGTGATCCTCTGTTGTGGTTGGTGGTACAGGATGGTTGATGAGTTCGTCTTCAGACTGAAGCCTCTGGGTAGTCAGGGAGACAGGAAGTTCATTGTGTTTGTTCTCAGATTTCAGACTCTGGTTACACTCTGTGATTGGGGGAACAGAAAGAGTCTCGGGTTTGTCGAGAGACTGTAGATTCTGGTTATTCTGAGTGATGGTTGGTGGTACCAGATGGTTTATGAGTTTATCTTCAGATTCCAGACTCTGGGGTTCCTCTATGGACAGTGAAACAGGAAGTGTGTTGTGTTTGTCCTCAGATTCCAGATTCTGGTTATTCTCTATGGATGGTGGGACAGGAAGCGTCTCCAGTTTGTCCTCAGATTCCAGACTCTGGTTATTCTCTATGGATGGTGGGACAGGAAGCGTCTCCAGTTTGTCCTCAGATTCCAGACTCTGGGCTTCCTTTATAGTAGCTGGTAGGACGGGAAGTTTCTTGGGTCTTTTGTCAGATTCCAGACTCCGGGGTTCCTCTATGGACGATGGGACAGGAAGCGCCTCCAGTTTGTCCTCAGATTCCAGACTCTGGGGTTCCTCTATGGACAGTGGCACAGGCAGTGTCTTGAGTTTGTCCTCAGATTCCAAACTCTGGGGTTCCTCTATGGATAGTGGGACAGGAAGTGTCTTGAGTTTGTCCTCAGATTTCGGACTCTGGTTATTCTCTATGGATGGTGGGACAGGAAGTGTCTTGAGTTTGTCCTCAGATTCCAGACTCTGGGGTTCCTCTGCGGTGGCTGGTAGGACAGCTGGTTTGGAGTCCCCTGGTTCTGTCTGTCTCGCCTCCTCATTGGACCCTTCTCCACCAGCCCCTGCTGTGGACTGGGGCTGGAGGACAGCAGAAGTGGTCTTGACAGGTCTTTCCAGTGTTGATGAGACTTGATGGTTTTTGTGGACCTTCCCAATGGCACCTTTGTGAGTCTTGGTGTGCGATTTCCTCCTAGTGGCGTTCTGCTTTGGCGTTTTGTGCTGTGGAGCGCTGACAGATGGCTGTGAACCGCCAGACGACCCCAGGTCCTCTTCAAGGTGACTCCTTTTGACAGGTGGCCTCAGTCTGGACTCACCTGCTGGAGTCTGTGAGGGTCTTCCTGGAACCCGGATCTGCCTTCTGGTCCCATCGTCCTGCTCCTGGCTGCTGGGAGGAGGCGGCTGAGGACAGCCCTTCTTGCTCTTGAGTGTGACGGTTTCCCTGAGACCAGCAGTGTTCTCGTCTCTCCTGGTCTTCGGGGGACGGCCTCTCCTCCTGGGACCTTTGTCCACGCTCACTTGCTGTTTGGTCAACTTGTGCCTGACCTTCCTGCAGCGCTTCATGAGTGATGAGACGACTCTGTGGACTTTGGGAGGCGAGCTGGCTGCTTTTCTCAATCGCAGCCTCAGCAGCGGGGCGGCCGTGTCCGCCGAGGCGTGCTTGTTGGACAGGTTCTTCAACACGTTGGAGTCCGCGCTCTGGTGGTGTTTCGGGGCTCGGGCACCAGCCTTGTGTTTGGGTGGGTGGTGCTGGGCCTGTTCGGGACTCGGCGGGTTCTCGGCGCCGCCCCCGTCGGTGTCCCTGCTCTTGCGGGCGTAGTGCTCGCGCTCGTGCAGGTTGAGCGCCCAGAGGCAGATGAAGAGGCGCGAGCAGCCGGGGAGGCAGCACGCCGCCTGCAGCGGGCTGTGCTTCCGGGTGTGCCTCCTCATCTCCATGCCGGTCTTGAAGCGGGCGGCGCAGCCCTGGTGGAGGCAGGGGTGCCGGGGGGTGAGCCGGTGCCTCTCCACGTGGTGGCGGAAGTGCTCGAAGCTCCACAGCACCCTCATGCAGATGGTGCACTTCCCGTTGCCCTTGCTGAAGGCCAGCTTCAGGGGCTCCGGGTGGCCGGGGTGCTCCTCCAGGGCGTGGTACAGCAGGGCCACCCGGCTCTTGGACAGGTCCGCGGACCAGGAGCACCCGTCCACCTGGCAGTGCACTTTCTCCTCTGGAGCTACAGCCTTCTCTTCCGCGGCTTTTCGGTTGGGTTTGGTGTTTGTCTTGGGGACCTGAGGAGACGGGGAAGTCCTCTCCTGGTCTTCTGAGGACCTGTTGGGTTTCGGTGCCACATCTTTGTGTTTGCGCAGCTTGTGATCTGGAGCTCCGTCGCTCTGTGTTTCCTGAGAGGTTTTGGCTTTCAAGTTGTGTTTTAATCTCTTCAACTCCTTCCCTCGGCCTGTGTGCCCGTTCAACTTGAGAACGGTGGGTTTGGGAGCAGCCTGCTTTTCATCTGCCGGCTTGCTGTTGGATCTCAACATTCTCGATCGGAGCCGGTTAGAATCCGGCGAACAGCGCGGTCTGGAGGGTTTCGGGCAGACGGCGGACTTCCTGGGCCTCCCTGACGACGTGTTTTTGGGCTGAGCTTTGGCGGAGGTATCTTTGGTGCTGGCCTTGACTCTGCTCCCGGGCGAGTCTTTCAGCCTCTTCAGCTTCTCGATGTGGTCCGACAGGTGCATCATGGCCAGGAGGTCGTCCCTGAAGGCCAGCCCGCAGAACATGCACTCGTCCCGCCGGTAGTGGAACATGGCGTGCTCCACCACGCGCCGGCCCTTGAAGTCCTTGTTGCAGAAGGTGCAGCAGTAATCCAGTTTGGACTCCTCCGTCTCCGGCTCGCTGTCCACCGGCTCTTCGTCCTCGGGGACGCGTGGACCGGAATCCCGGGTGCTGCCTGGTTCACCTACCAGAGAAACCTCATGAAGCGAGGGCGAGCAGCTGGAGGTAGATGGCACTTTGTGAGGACTGGTAGGCTCTTCGGAGGCACCGTTCCCTGAATCCTGATGTTGGTTGTGGTCCGGGTCTGTGGAAAACTGCTCGGAGAGAAGCTGTGGAACCATTTCTGTTCCCGGCATGAGGGCAGAGAAGTCCTCCTGGTCTGTGGCCGGACAGGAAGTGTCTATTGAGTCTTGTTGTGAAGGGATCTGGGAGGGGTGGGTTTCTGTCGTGGGTAGGGATGACTGTGGCCTCTGCTCCTCGTCTCCACCTTCAGGAGCTGCTTCCTCCCGGTCTGCAGTGTCTGTGACTTTATCTAGAACGGGGGGGTTCTCCTCTGCTGCTGAGCTGGGTGGGGCCTGCTGTTCTCCGGCTTTACAGACTCTCTCTAACACCGGGGACTGCGAGGCGAAGGTGACCTTCATTTCTACGGCGGGCTCTTCACAGTCCGGCGCTCCCGGTCCGTCCTCGGTGGACTTCTGGGAGGTCTCCCTCGCCGACGACAGCTTTCGAAGGACGGTCCGTGCGGCCGGGACCTGCGGGGGCTCTCCGCCTTTAGCCTCGGGTCTGGAACAGGGCTCCGGTGGAGGGTCTTTGGGAGGACTTCCCTGTGCGGAGGAGCGGGTGATGGTGGACACGGAGCCGTGGGCGCTGAGGCCCAGGCCCCTCCCCTTCACCCTGCGGGCGTAGCAGTGCAGCTGCTGCACCAGCATGGCGGCGTCCCGGGCCCTGAGGATGACCTCCCTGCCGTGCGGGCTCTTGGCGGGCGGAGAGGCCTCTGGGAGCTTGATGGTGGGCCGGTAGAGGAGCACCGGGGGGATCCCCCTCTGCCTGCTGCAGGCGTCCTCGGTGAACAGCAGCTCGTTGTCAGGTAAGGACAGCTCCAGGACCACCTGGGGAGCCGGCGCCGCTTTCACGCCGTCGGACGGAAAGCCCTTCTGGTGCCTGACGCCGTTCTCTTTCGTCTTCCCCTCCAGGTTCTTGTGCCGGACGCCGTTCTTGAAGGGAACGCCGTGGGACCTGCTGACCACGGCGGGCCGGTGGTTCTTGTGCTCTCTCAAGCCGTGCTTCTTCATCTTCAGGGGAGCGTTGTTCTCCAGCGTTCCCGAGTCCTCCAGGAGCCAGCGGGGCGTCCTGATCCTGCGTTTCTGCGTGCTCTTCTCCGACAGGCGGGTGGTGCGCCGGTGCTCGCCGTTGTCCCGGAGCCGGTCCAGTTGCCAGAAGGAGCGCCGGAGCGGCTGGGCCGCCGCCTCCTTCAGCGGCCGGGTAGTCCGGCAGCCCCGCCTCTTCCCGTCGGGCTCCGCCTTCAGCCTCTTGGACGTGGCGTCAGAGGCCTGGTCTCTGTGGCGCCGCTTCTTCTCCGCCGTCTGAAGCGCCCTCCTCCTCGTGGACGACTCTTTGGTGCAGTAGCTGGAGATCCACTTGTCCTCCATGATCTCCTCCAGGGCGGCGCTGACCACCTTCTCGCTCATCAGCTTCAGACAGCTGGTCCGCAGAGCCATGAGGTTCCAGAACTCCGGGTCAAAGCACAAGTCCTTCTTTAGGATCTGGGAAAGAGAAGGGCAGTGGTCAAAACTCCTCCACCAGAAGACACTTGACAGACATTGCGTCAAATGGCGCCGTACCTGCAGCGTCTCGAAGCGGACGCGGTTCCCGATGGGGCAGCAGTCCACGTGGTACTCCTGATCGGGGTGCAGGTAGAGCAGGTAGACCGTCTTGTAGGCCTCCACGCTGCGCTCCAGGAAGAAGACCAGCAGGGCGCAGGCCCGGCACACCTCCAGGTCGCCGGGCAGCAGGCCGGCGATGGTCTTGTAGATCAGGGTCTTGGTGGTGGCGTCGCAGGGCAGGCGGGACTGCAGGGCGTTGGCGCACAGCTCCACGCAGAACTGGACACCGGCCTCGCCCGTCTGCTCACACACAGGAGGACACTCAGTCCTATTCCCAGACGCACAGAGGGACGAGCCCGGACAGCCGCTCTCACCTCTGGCAGTATGGCTCTGATGAAGGGGAAGATGGAGCTGATGTTGGTGGCGGACTGCATCAGCTGCTGACTCTCTGCCAGCATGGCTTGCATCGGCGTCTTCAACCGACTGTGAAGCTTCGTCCACACGAACACCAGGTCGCTGCAGGACGGAGACACAAACACACTCTAGAGCACCGCAACACGCATCCTGTCAGTGAAGTTCTGTGTTCACACAACCATGGTTTGAAAATGAAGCAGTTAGCATGCTGTGCCACATCATGATTCTCTGGCATGATTCGACTCAGATGCAGCTCGTGATATGAAAAGCTTCAGAATCACAGTGTCAACCCAGATCCAGAACTGTTCAGGGTTTATCTGCAGCACTTCAACAAGGACACTCGTATGGACAGACCGCCAAGTCAGAGAGACCGTTAACTCTAAAACTACCAAGTCCAGGAGGAGCTGAACCGGGACCACGACCAGGACCAGGGGACTCTCATGACACTGTGGAGGAAGTGTGGACCAGATACTACGTCACACACATACACTGAGGTCTTAAGACATGGCAGCGGACAGCAAAGTAAAATATATTTGAGGGGACGAAGAAACAGAAATGGTTGTTTGTGTTAACAGTTAATAAAAGAAGAGACTATTGATGATGCCATGACATCATCATAAGACGCTCCCGATGACATCATCAGAGAGAGAGAGAGAGCGAGAGAGAGAAACGTCTCTGATGATGTCATCAGAGAGAGAGAGAGAGAGAAATGGTCTCTGATGATGTCAGAGAAACAGAGAGAGAGAGAGCAAGAGTGAAAGTCTCTGATAATGTCATCAGAGACATACTCTCCAATGATGTCATCAGAGAGAGAGAGAGAGCGAGAGTGAAAGACAGTCTCTGATAATGTCATCAGAGACATACTCTCCAATGATGTCATCAGAGAGAGAGAAACACTGTCCGACGACATCATGTAGATGCTCTCCAATGATGTCAGAGAGAGAAAGATGCTCTGTGATGATGTCATCAGAGACGCTGCGTGATAACGTCACCAGAGACGCTCTGCGATGACATCATTGGAGACACTGTGATGACATCATCGGAGACGCTGTGATGACATCATCAGAGACGCTGTGATGACATCATCAGAGACACTCTGTGATGACATCAGAGACGCTCTGTAATGACAGAGACGGTATGTGATGACATCATCAGAGACACTGATGACATTAGACACTGTGTGATGACGTCATGAGAGACACTGATGACATCACCAGAGATGCTCTGTGATGACATCATCAGACACACTCTGTGATGACATCAGAGACGCTCTGTGATGACATCAGAGACGCTCTGTGATGACATCAGAGACACTCTGTAATGACATCAGAGACGCTCTGTGATGACATCAGAGACGGTATGTGATGACATCATCAGAGACACTGATGACATTAGACACTGTGTGATGACGTCATGAGAGACACTGATGACATCAGAGATGCTCTGTGATGACATCATCAGACACACTCTGTGATGACATCAGAGACGCTCTGTGATGACATCAGAGACGCTCTGTGATGACATCAGAGAAGCTCTGAAATGACATCAGAGACGCTCTGTAATGACATCAGAGATGCTCTGTGATGACATCATCAAAGACACTGATGACATTAGAGACACTGTGTGATGACGTCATGAGAGACACTCTGTGATGACATCAGAGATGCTCTGTAATGACATCAAAGACGCCGTGTGATGACATCATTAGAGACGCTGTGTAATGACATCATCAGAGACACTGTGTAATGACATCATCGGGGACGCTCTGCTCTCAGCAATCACTAAATAACAATGAACAGCAGCAGGCCTGGAGCTGCAGGTTGTGTGAGAGGTTGAAAGCAGCAGTGTGACCAACCACAGATAGTAGAGGTCTCCTCTGCGGAGCTGCTGCGACAGGAAGGCCGTGCAGAGCGCCAGCAGCAGCTCGTCGTCCTCCTCACTCTCCAAGCTGCAGATGATGTGCACGGCGTCTTTGCCGTTAAAACCCGCCACCTGGGAAAAGGGACCAATCAAGAGCCTGGACCAGGAATGTGGCAAATGGTTCTGAAACTCCAGAGGACCACTCACCTCCCGGTGCAGGCGGTCCAGCTGCGTCGTCTTGCAGAGCCACGTGAGGTAGACCTGGAGGAAGAAGGCGTGGCGGCCCGCCACCGGGTGGCGGGCGCAGCGGCGAGCCAGAGCCATGGCCTCGGGGACACGCTGGCAGGACAGCAGGTAGAGCACCCGCAGCTCCAAGAAGACCGGCAGCTCCGAGCCGATGAACCCGTCCACTGAGGAGACAGGTGTCCACGAGCTCTACTGACAACAGCAGGACCAGGACCAGGACCCAGGACCCAGGACCCAGGACCCAGGACCCAGGACCCAGCACTCACCTTCCTTCTGAGGTAAAGTGTCCTCTCTGAGGATGGCCTGCAGGGCGGGGCTGGCCCACGGCCCGCCCTGCCGCACCGCTCGCTCCACCTGCAGCAGGTGCACGTTCTGGAGCCTCCACAGGGCCGAGTGGCATTCCTGGAGACACAGGGACACAGTGTGGAGGACGGGGACACAGGGACACCGTGCTGCTGCCGGCGAGCCGTCCTCACCTGGAATGTGACGGAGAAGTGTCTGAGCGGCTCCTGCTCGAAGTCCCTCTGCTCGAAAAACAGCAGCAGCTCAAAGATACTCCTGAGGAGACAAGAGGCAGAGTCAGCGTCCCGGCGTCCGGCCTGCGGTCCTGCTGCTGAGACGGGGTCCTTACAGTGCCAGGCTGCTCACAGTGTGCAGGACGTGGTCACAGGGGGACGAGAATCCAGCCCACGCTCTGCTGAAGTAGCACAGCGCCACCTGCAGGACCCGGAGCTGAGGCACAGGCAGGCGGCAGCGGGACGCCTGCTGCTCCACCAGCTGGAGGGACACAGCGGGACACCAGGGACAGACAGAGACCATTAACTTACATGGTAACATTGTGAAAACAAAGTCTGTTTCCACGGCGATGGCAGAACCACTGAAAACCATGTAGCTAGGTGCTGTTCCACCAGTTGCAGCTGCTGCTGGTTTTAGTAATGAAACCGGAGACCGATACAGACACTGTAAACATTAAGAACACTGATGGAGAACATGGACCAGGACTATCTGCTGAATGACTGGAACCAACAGTCCGTCGCCGTCACACGCTGCATGTTCTGCTGCGAGGCACACCGAAACGTCCCTTTCCATGACAACAGACCTCAAACACACTGGCAACGCAACTTATTGAAAATGATGCGTCTCTGTCTAAATGGGGAAAATCAGATTTTTGCAAAGCGCCGTCTGCATTTAACTGGTGAAAAAGCTATTTCCTGAAGGTGATCTGATAGAGTAAAGCTGTGTTCTCCCGGTGTTCACATCGACGCTGTACTGTTTAGTGGTTTCATTACAAAAACAAACAGCAGCACCAACACGTTGCCGTGGAAACGAAGACGCCGACCGCCGAGGACCTCAGTATGACCTTTCCCACTGGTCCTCGCTGAGTCCCACTGGACCCAGTCCAGACCGGGTCCCCTCATGGTCCCTGCTGGTCCCCGCTGGGCTGAGGTTCCAAGCGGACCAGGACGTGAGCAGATGCCGTCCTCTGATTGGCCAGAGCGTGACGGCGACATGTTACCGGTGGTGATTTCATTGTGTCTGCTGAACACTGGTGGGGAAACAGTTCGTCTGTCCGATAAAAGCTCCAGGTTCAGTCCGGTTGCCATGACGACTCCACCACCCAGCCGGGTCTCTGTACGATGGAGAACCGGGGGGGCAGTGGAACAGAGCCCCCACTGTCTTCACCACACGGCCTCAGTAGAAGCTACGACACCCTGCTGCTCCTCTACTTCAGAACTGGCTCCAGGCTCTCCTACAGTTCTACTCCTCCGTCTAACTCTGTCCAGTCCAGGTGAAAACGTGGCGCCAGCAGAAAGCTGGCCTCTGATTGGTCAGGGAACCGCGTCACTCCATGAGTCGGGAGAACGACTCCACCATCTCCAAAGCTCTGGATGAGGTGACGGAACTAGACAGAGCGAGACGGAGCAGGACGGAACCGGACAGATGACCTGCGACGTGTCGGACAACAAACGGGGTCTGTGGAGCTCCAGGCGGCCTTGCTGTGACGACTCCTCTACTGGACTGGAACAGAACCAGAACCGGGTGGAGCGCTGATAGAAGTGTGACAGAATAGTTACGGAGCTGTGATGCCAGAACCAGGCGAGCAGAGGGAGAACTCCCTCCTGTCCTCTAGGTTCTGCTGTCCAGTGAGGACAGGTTCTCAACCTGTGGACATAAGCAGCACACCTTCCCTGCCGTCTCCACGGAGACGCAGCATTGTCCACAAGTTGCGTGACTGAGCGGAAGTGGTGTAAACAGTGTGTTCTCAGTCGGTTCCTCTCACTCCTCTGTCCACCAGCCTGAGGAGACAGGAGGCCGGTGTCTGACCTCTGACCTGTCCAGTCCGGGACATGTCAACACTGCTACTGTCAGACAACAGAGAACTGATCACGTGACGGAGACAGTATGTCCCCGCATGGAGACCGTGGAGCTGTCCTGCCTTCACCGGCAGGACACCCCGCAGAGCGGCTGACAGGGACCGGGAGGACCGGGGACCGCGGGGACCGCGGGGACCGGGACCGTCCAGCTGGTCCAGTCAACCCCTCCAGGAGCTAGCAGGCTAGCCGGAGGCGCAGGCAGCTAGCTGGGCCAGGGCCAGCCGCCCCGGCTGCAGCTGCCTTCCGGGGACTGTTACCGGGAGGCCGCGGCCCCGCGGCCCCGCCAGGCCCTCCCGACAGCCGGACGTGTCCACCGCGGACTTTACCCGGGCCGGCGGGGCGGACCGGGGCCGGGCGGCTCCGTGCTAACGGCTACATGCTAACGCTAGCGGTCCTGGGGGAGGGGAGTCTGGACATCCTCCTCCCCGGGGGTCGCGGCGGGGACTCACGGTGCAGAAGTGGGCGCAGAAGCGCTGTCCGTCCCCCCGCGGCGGCTCCCCGCCCAGCAGCAGCTGTAGCTGAGTCTCCAGCGCCCGCAGCTCGGTGCCGTCCTCCGCCATACTGGCCGCGAAGCCCCGCTCGTAGCAGCTAGCTCCGCATACATCCACACACAGGCGGGGCGCTGCGGCAGCTCACCGGGGCACGCCGGAGGGGCGGCGGCTCCGAGCGGGGGCCTTCTGAGCGCGCCGAGCCCCGCCCGCGCGGTGCGACCCGGACAGCACGACACGCGCCGCCAGCCACATGGCAGACACAAACACCAGGAGCGATTATTTACTTCTTTAGAACCCGGCGGAACGGCGCGGCTGTTCTGAACTCACTACCGGGACCGGCAGCAGACCGGCAGAACCCCGGGGACCCGGTCCAGCAGGGGGCTGACAGGAGTCTGTTAGACTGGCAGGACCAGCGAGACCGTGAACGCAACACACACACACACACACACACACACACACACACACACACACACACACACACACACACACTCTCTCTCTCTCTCTCTCTCTCTCTCTCTCTCTCTCTCTCTCTCTCTCTCTCTCTCTCAATTCAATTGATTTTAATTCAGCTCAGCTTTATTTATAAAGTGCCAATTACAATATAGTCACTTCTAGACAGTCTTACACAGGAACCCAACAGATCCACATGAGCAAGAACCCCGCAGAACCAGGCCCAGAGGAGAACCCTGCAGAACCAGACCCAGAGGAGAACCCTGCAGAACCAGGCCCAGAGGAGAAGAACCCTGCAGAACCAGACCCAAAGGAAAACCCTGCAGAACCAGGCCCAGAGGAGAAGAACCCTGCAGAACCAGACCCAGAGGAGAAGAACCCTGCAGAACCAGGCCCAGAGGAGAAGAACCCTGCAGAACCAGACCCACAGGAGAACCCTGCAGAACCAGACCCACAGGAGAACCCTGCAGAACCAGGCCCAGAGGAGGAGAACCCTGCAGAACCAGGCCCAGAGGAGGAGAACCCTGCAGAACCAGACCCAGAGGAAAACCCTGCAGAACCAGACCCACAGGAGAACCCTGCAGAACCAGGCCCAGAGGAGGAGAACCCTGCAGAACCAGGCTCAGAGGAGGAGAACCCTGCAGAACCAGACCCAGAGGAAAACCCTGCAGAACCAGGCCCAGAGGAGGAGAACCCTGCAGAACCAGACCCAGAGGAAAACCCTGCAGAACCAGACCCAGAGGAGGAGAACCCTGCAGAACCAGACCCAAAGGAGAACCCTGCAGAACCAGACCCAAAGGAGAACCCTGCAGAACCAGACCCAGAGGAGAACCCTGCAGAACCAGACTCAGACCCACTGGGTCTGGGTTACCTTAATTAATCAATGAATCCGCTGTTTCGATTGATGCCCAATTAGAATTGATTGCACCCATTGAGTCCAGGTTGTCTCACACACACACTTCTTTTCCTCTCTCTCTCTTACACACACATGCCATATTGGCCCAAATATAAGATATTTTATGTATTCCAAAAGTTGAATTCTCCAAAATGGAGTCATACTATAATCGAGGACTAGATTTTAATCACACATCCAGGCTGCTAGATGGAGCGAATGGAGTCTCACAGTGATCTGATGAAAGATGGAGGAACGTGACCATCTGGAACAAAGGAGCTGGAACTCTAGACCAGAGAGCAAACAGAGGAGAAGGTTTGATGCCAACTTTAAACTAATGCTTCAACGCAGCAGAGTCAAACTACTGCCAAGCAGCCAAGATATATTAGACTGAACTATTAATGCTCATGAGGTCGAATCGAACTTGAATTTGATGGTTTTAAAGTTATTTACTCATTAATGCAGTTATTGAACCTTTGAGGTTCTTATTTTTTGCTCATTCACTGAGTCATCGCCTCAGATTCTGAGAAAGGGAATATAGTTTATTTAATACTGCAGTAATATTTCTTGATCTTAAATCACATGGAATGTTATCTCTGTTGTGAGTTTTCCTAGAATAACTGCACAATAAAAAGTTGTTTCATGAGTCTCCTAATTGTCTTCAACATATTTTTATTTTCACAAAATGATATTTGAAAAATAGGGGTCGTCTTATAATCAGAGTTGTCCTATACACACACAGCCTTTCTTCCCTCATGTGAAGTAAGACAGCGAAGCAGCAGTTGTTGAAATCTCTCAGCTTTATTGATGGTCTGGAGAACCCAAAAGAGGACGTCCTGGAGGAAGGTCCCGGCTGGACTCCTCCGGACGCCGTGGTCCTGGAGGAAGGTCCCGGCTGGACTCCTCCGGACGCCGTCCGCCACACAGCAGCTCGTCCTCCACCTCGTCTTTGTGCGTCGTTCACAGATAAAAAAGCAGCCAACAAAATGAGCAACACTAAAAGAAGAATCAGCGTATATACAGGGCGGGTCTGGGGTTCTAATCCACAAGGCAACGGTGATACAATCACTGGCCGGACGCACCAAGCGGGGACGCGGCCCGCCCTCTGAGGGCCGGACCGAGACAGAGACCAAGCTCAGTGCCTAGCAAACCCTAAGACTCAAGAGGAATCGATCATGGAGAGGAAAGGAAAGAGTCAACCCAACACTTCAAAATAACACACCGCGGTGTTCCCTCAGCCGAGGACGGCGGCGCACGGCGTTCAGTCCAGCACCCTTCTGAGTCAGAGACCAGGACCAGAACATCCTTTTTATTGCAGAAGTCCCCCGGTCCTGTGGCAGGTTGCTGAACCTGTGGCAGATGTGGAAAACCTGTCAAAGCCAGAGGCAGCTGTTGTGGCGGCTCAAGCTGCCACGTAGCCCCTCCCCCTGTCACATAGCCCCTCCCCCTGCCTCACAGCCCCTCCCCCTGCCTCACAGCCCCTCCCCCTGCCGCTGTCTCACTGACTCTGATTGCACATTGGATTCAGCTGGTCTGGTTGTGGGTGTGGACGCCATGCGATGCGCCTCCGTCCCCCCGTCGCCTCTCTTCATGTAAAACTAAGTACACAGTGGGTCCCGGGTCCAGGGTCCCGGGTCCAGGGTCCTGGGTCTCGGCCGGGCCGAGGTCACATCTCGTCGGTGGACTCCGACATGGAGCGCTCCCTCCTCTCCCGACCCGTCACGAAGTTCAGCAGGTCCACGGCCGTCACCACGCCAAACACCATCTGCTTCAGGCTGGGGCTGCCGTCCGTCAGGTCTGGACAGACAGAGCACAGACCCACTGACTGTACAGAGGATGGACACCCTGTTTGGTTCTAACATCAGAGAATGAAGCCAGCAGGGAGGCGGACATGTTGGATTTTTGGAGGACAATAAAAAAAGGGCAAGTTTTGGGAAAGACCATGAGCGGTCATGACAACCAGCCGGGAGTTGCAGCACTGTGGCCACACACTTTCACTGATGTTTCATTTTCAGCTGGAGTCTGGAGCTGCAGCCTTTCTGGAGCAGACCCCGGTGCATGCTGGGATATAGCGCTTTTTGACACTTCATCCTCCAATTTTGACTGGGTCGGCTTTGTTTTAGGAGCCACCAAGTGATAACCTCTGCTCATAAAACATGAAGATAATTCGCAAAAAATTTGTAATTCCAGGGAAATTCCAGCAGGGGGCGATGATGCTGGTTTCAAAAAGAGCCCCGGTCTCATTGGAACCCATTCAAAAATGGCGATTTTCAGAGTGAAAATAAAAATGTAAAGAGCCCGATTTCAGAACAGGTTCTGGTCTCTATCGTTAGTTTCTATAACCACGTTGCTTCACCAGACTCTGATTTTCACATAAATCATCTGTTGATTTTATATTACAAATTCAAGTTTTGCATAAATCACCCTATCTGTCCCCGTGATGTGGTCACGTGGACACATTACATCTGGTTTCAAAAGTTCAATATGGAGACGTCCTGCTGGACTCGCTGGAGTCTTCAGGACGGGGTAACGGAACGCTATGGGGGACGTCACGAAAGGTCTATCCACTGTATCTACCATCTGTGAGAGCCACGTTTCTTCCATCAGTCAATGAGTACAGTAGTATAAGAACAACATGAACTAGTACAAGCAGTACTAGCAGTACTAACAGTAGCAGTATTAACAGTAGTAGCAGTAGCAACAGAAGGTGCAGGTGAAGACCCTAAACTTACATTGAATCTGTTCATGAACCACCAGAGCGAAGTGGTCCGTCTCCAGGATCCGAGACAACTTCCCCAAGTTATCAGTCAGCCGGATCTGAGGAGGAGGAGGAGGAGGAAGAGGACAGCAGGTCAGCAGAGGCCTCTCAGCCTGGCTGCAGTTTCAGGTTCAGCCAGCAGATGGTGCTGTTCCCCTTGACACTGAGCTTCACACACTCTCAGGAGAACAGGCTCTGCTACTGGCCCGGTTCTACCCTGCTCTGTGAGTCCAGAGGGTTCTGGCGGAACGGGTCTGACCTGCTTGAACTGCTTGTAGAGGACCTTGCTGACCGGGTCCGACAGCTTGATCTTCCCCGCCAGGATGGAGGCCAGCATGTTCCCCAGGGTCACCATGCCCAGGATCAGCCTGCACACCAACACATCGGGTTCACGGAGGGAACTGGGGGAGGCGGGGCGGGGAACCCGGCGGAGCCTCACCCCGCTTCGTCCACCACCGGGGCCTGGTCGAAGCCCTTGTCCTTGAGGATCTGGATGGTCCTCTGGCAGCTGACGGACGGCAGCACGGTGAGCGGCGCCGACACGTTGAGGCCCTGCAGCTTCAGGTTCCACCACCACGGCTTCTTCACCATCAGGTCCTCCTCCCGCAGGAAGCCCTTCTGCACCATCCACTTGTCGCTCAGGAACTTGGACCTTCGGGGTGAGAGGAGACCGTCAGGCCCCGGTCCTGGTCCCGTCCTGGACGGGGCGGGGCGGGGTCCTGATTCTCACATGTAGTTCCGGATGGAGTCCGGCAGGATGACCACGCAGCGCTGGCCCTCCTTCAGCTCCCGGGCCACATTGACGGCGGCCGCCATGGCCGTGCCGGAGCTGCCTCCTGTCGGGGGGAACGCCGCTGGTTAGAACGCCACAGGAACCGGGGTTTCCACGGCGGAGGAACGTGGAGGAAGGACTCACCGCAGAGCAGGCCCTCTTCTCTGATCAGCATGCGGGACATGTTGAAGGACTCCTCGTCGTTGGACTTGTACCAGGTGTCGATGACCTGGAGAACAGACAGAGAACGTTTAGGAACCCATCAGATGGCAGCGTGATCGAGTTTTAGGTTCTCAAAGCCTCTGAAAATGCAAGTTTTTGAAAATGTTCCAACTCCATCTCCATGGAAACGAGGGAAATGCAACTTTTATTGTTTTAAAAAGTGTCAGGACTCGGACTGTGTGGAGCTCCAGGCCTGCTGCTCTAGGCTCCGCCCACTCCTCCACTCTGGGAGGGGCTGCTCTAGACTCCACCCACTCCACTATGGGACAGGCCCCTGCTCGTTTGGGTTTTTATGTAATAAGTGTTGACTTTTATTTGATGGCTAATTTAAAAACACCTGCTGAAACGCGTTTTCAAAGTCAAGGCACCAGAGCTTGTTCATCCAGCAGAACAAGAGCTGCTGATTGGTGAAGCGGAGCTTCTAGAACCCGCAGGAAGAGGCTGATAAGATACTGACCACTGGATGGCTTTATTGACTTGTTATTGACTTGTTTATCTGCATTAAAGCCGATTGATGGTTTCCTGTTGGGCTGCAGGGAAGGGAACGTTACTGCTAACAGACTGTAATGGAACGAGGCAGAACGTCATGAGACTGTGGCCCGCGGGGCTCTTATTGTGAAGGACTCACCGATCGGTCGAGCACGGTGGGGATGAAGTCGTACCCGATGCCCTCCACCTCGTACTGCGTCTTGTCCGTCTTGTTGAGTTCCTCGGGTTCTGCCAGGATGGACCCTTCAGGGTCGACTCCTACGATCTGCGCAGAGCGGAGAATGGAGGAACGGCGGTTCTCGGGGGACGGCTCGAGGGGGTTTGGCCGGCGGGACGAACGGAGCGGAGCCTTACCTTGATGTTGGGGCAGCGTTCCTTCAGCTTGCGGGCGATGCCGGTGATGGTCCCGCCCGTCCCCGCCCCGGCCACCAGCATGTCCAATTTACCTGCAGCGCAGAGCAGAGCCACAGCGGTCAGGTGAGAACGTCCGAGGCGCACCGGCCCGGGTTGTCCGTGTGAGTTCCCCCACCGCCGCACTGCTCCAGGATCTCCTCCGCCGTGCTGTCATAGTGCGCCAGCGGGTTGCTGGGGTTCCGGTACTGGTCCAGGATGTGCGAGTTGGGGATCTCGTTCTTCAGGCGCCAGGCCACGCCCACGTGGGACTCGGGCGAGTCGAAGCGGGCGCTGGTGGGCGTGCGGACGATCTCTGCCCCGAGAGCCCTCAGAACGTCCACCTGGGGGGGGGGCTCAGTCAGATCGATCTGGAGCCATGCCAATGCTAATGCTAGGCTAGGCTAAGCTAAGCTAGCGGGCAATGGAGATTTATCTGGAGTTTTAACAATTCAGGATAGCTCGTGAAAAGCTCATCTGATTATCTTGCAGATTAGCTTATCTCTGCTCATGCTAAGATAAGCTAACAGATTTATCTTTAGTTTTAACCATTCAGGAGAGCTAGCATTATGATGCTAATGCTAAGCTAAGCTAGTGGATAGTGGGGATGTATCTGGATTTTTTTGTCTTCCAAAAGTAATTCTATGTATTTTTTTTTATTTCTGTACTTTAAAACAACACAGTTGTGTGGTCTAACACTGTTTCTGGCTGTGAGTACAGTCGTACGGACCTTCTCCATGCTCATCTTCTCCGGCATGACGATGATACAGCGGTATCCTTTCACGGCAGCAGCCAGGGCCAGGCCGATGCCTGCACAACAAACAGGTGTGAGCAGGTGTGGCCTGAACTGCGGCTGTAGCGCCGTCGCCGGCTCCCTCCCAGCAGTTACCGGTGTTTCCGGACGTGGGTTCAATGATGGTGTCTCCAGGTTTCAGCAGACCTTCCCTCTCAGCGTCCTCCACCATCCTCAGACTGATCCGGTCCTTCACACTGCCGCCGGCGTTGAAGAACTCACACTTCGCCACTGAGCACAGAGGGAGGAGACATGTACCAAGGCTACAGGCGTCCTGAAGAGGTGTGCCAACGCTACAGGCATCCTGAAGACGTGCACCATGGCTACAGGCGTCCAGAAGACGTGCACCATGGCTACAGGCATCCTGAAGACGTGCACCAAGGCTACAGGCGTCCTAAAAACGTGCACCAAGGCTACAGGCATCCTGAAGACGTGCACCACGGCTACAGGCATCCTGAAGAGGTGTACCAAGGCTACAGGCATCCTGAAGATGTGCACCAAGGCCACAGGCGTCCTAAACACGTGCACCAAGGCTACAGGCGTCCTGAAGACGTGCACCAAGGCTACAGGCGTCCTGAAGAGGTGTACCAAGGCTACAGGCATCCTAAAGACGTGCACCAAGGCTACAGGGGCCTTGAAGATGTGCACCAAGGCTACAGGCGTCCTAAAGACGTGCACCAAGGCTACAGGCGTCCTGAAGAGGTGTACCAAGGCTACAGGCATCCTAAAGACGTGCACCAAGGCTACAGGCATCCTAAAGACGTGCACCAAGGCTACAGGCGTCCTGAAGAGGTGTACCAAGGCTACAGGCATCCTGAAGATGTGCACCAAGGCTACAGGCGTCCTAAAGACGTGCACCAAGGCTACAGGCGTCCTGCTGGAAGTACAGCCTTACTGCTTACTGTGTTCTCAGTACAACGTTACTGTTTATGGTGTTTTAATACAACATTACTGTTTACAGTGTTGTGATACAATGTTCAATGTGTTTTAACTCCAGCAAAGTTTCACGGTGACACAGTAACACTTTTAAAACAAATTTGCGTTGTCTCCCATTCATATGGAGACGGAGCATTTTCAAAAAGTTGTGCTTTCCCCCGTTTGCAGAGACGGAGTGTTCTCAGAAGCTGTTGCCATGGAGATGTGGTGACATCACCATGGGATCCGGCTGTTGTGTGGTGACGGCTGTTGCTGGACTCACAGATCTCACACTTGAGCCCGAAGGCTTTGGGGATCTTGTTGATGCGGACCATGGGGGTGTCTCCGATCCGGTCCAGGATGGTGGGGAGGATGGCCTGAGGAACCCTCCTGGATCAGACAATGGAAACAACGCCGCCGTGTGTCAGTCACACCAACACCCAGACTACACGGCCCTCCCCCCTTCAGCCGGACTCACTTGGGGACGGGTGTGTGGGGGGAGTCGGTCCTGGACGCCCCCAGACTCCAGGTGCAGCGGCTGGGGGCGTCGGGGCGGATCCACTTCCTGTCGGGCGAGACGCTCTTGGTGGAGGCAGTGATCTGGATGGAGCGCTTGGCGTCCTCGGGGTCCACGGCAGAGCTCAGCTTGTCCACGCCGTTCAGCGGGAACTTGGCGTCGCCGTTGATGAGCTTGCCGGCGTGCGGACACACCGGCGCCTTCATGGACTCTTTGGTCGACGGGACTGACGGCATGGTTCAACCCTGCAGGGGGACAACACCAGCACCCGCTGTCAACGCCCACTCAGCTGTCCACTGCTTTCAACCAGGGCAGTCCAACACAGGGCCCCACACCAAAACTGGACCGCACTGGGAGACTTTCTTCTTCTTTTGTTCTTCAACAACATCTTTATTATTTTCCACAAAACAAAGGACAAAGTTAACTCAAACAGACACAGAATATTAAACACTCAGCTGAGGCTGGCACTGGACATGGGTGAGTAAAAGGTGCACTGCATTGTGGGTTCTGAGTCCACGTATGTTAGAAATAGGGTTCATCTGGAGGCTGCTGCCTGAAGATGGCTGATAATGGCCGCCCTGCCCGGAGATCATAAAACGTGGTACCTGGAGGAATTTGAAAAATGGGTGTATGTTAACCCATACTGTGATGAGAGCTGTTGAAAGCACTGAGGAGTTCCTTCTTTAAACGATTCCCCCAGGCTGTGATTTCTCCTTCACAGCGCTGGTCTGTCCTGGCGTGTCAGGGCTGGAGGTCAGGAGGGGTCAGGGGGTTACAGACAGGGTGAAGCGAACCCCAACTCCTTCTCTGACTGGCACGATGTTCTGAGAGACACCAGAACACCCACACACTTCCTTGACACGACGTCGGTGCTACCTAGCGTTAGCCTCAAAGCCGTGCTACCAGTCCCAGTTTACAGAGTGTGACTGTCACCATGACTCATCAAGCCTCAACAAAACCCGCCATGAAGAACACAGCCCTCCCCGCCCTCCGGACAGCGCTGAGTCACTCCGACTGTGCCAGAACAGAGCAGGCCTCGCCCTGTTTGGGCGCCGTGGCAGCTCGCCACCACCGGAGCTTCACTGATGAAACTGGGAGCTGCTGTTGCATCATCCTGGATCCGGTTAGGCCCAGGCCTGAGACCGGGCTGTGGAAGACAGGAGGGAGTGCCACCGCCGCTACACTCATCCACCGCTACAGTCGACCACCACGCTACACTGCTACAGTCATTTACCGCTACAGTCGATCACCGCGCTACACCGGTACAGTTATTTACAGCTACAGTCGACCACCACGCTACACCACTACAGTCATCCACCACTACACCGCTACAGTTATTTACTGCTAAAGTCGACCACCACGCTACACCACTACAGTCATCCACCGCTACACTGCTACAGTTATTTACTGCTAAAGTCGACCACCACGCTACACCACTACAGTCATCCACCGCTACAGCTGACCACCACGCCACACCGCTACAGTCATTTACTGCTACAGTCATCCACCACTACACCGCTACAGTCATTTACCGCTACAGTCGACCACCACGCCACACTGCTACAGTCATTTACCTCAAGTCATCACCATCAGTCATCACCGCTACAGTCATCCACTTCTACAATCATCCACCATGCTACAATGCTACAGTCATTTACCGCTACACTACACCACTACAGTCATCCACTGCTACAGTCGACCACCACGCTACACCGCTGAAGTCATCCATCGCTACACTACTACAGTCGACCACTACAGCTACAGTTATTTACAGCTGCAGTTATCCATGCCATGTACCGCTACAGTTGTGGCACACTCTGTGCCACTACAATTGTCACACACGGCGTACCGCCAGTGGTCACACCTGGCGTACTGTCGCAGTGGTCACTCCCGGCGCACCGCCACACCGTGTGTTTGTCAGTGCGGTGACGGTGAACTGACCTATTAAACAGTGAATAATGACGGCAGTAAACCGTTATCTGCAGCTCCCGCCGCGCCGCGATAAGGACGGCCGTCTGCAGCCTTTGAGGAGGTCTCCATGTTTGATCCCCGTTATATAAGCAGCTCATTGGCTGAGTGGAATTTTACAGCCGCCAGAGGAACAACACACCACGGCTCTGTTGACAGAGCGGTTATCAGGACTGGAACCAGGCTCAAGGGCACAAGGCAGGTGTCACACCACAGACACAACACACCTGAGGGACACAGCTACTGCTGTCTGGGTCTGGAGGAGCACAGGTCTCCGCCTGTCTCCACCTGTTTCAGCAGATGTCTCCGTCATGTCCATTTCCTGGACCTGCAGTAAAGTTCAGCCCTCACAGGGTGGAGGCGGGGGTTTAGGGGGTGGGGGTTTAGGGTTGGGGGTTCAGGGGTGGGGGGTTTAGGGGGTGGGGGCCCATTCAAAACAGGGCCCCTCTCTGATCAGGTGTCCAGACCAGACGGCGTCCACACGGTGGACTGACTGCATCTGGTTAAACAAACATCTGGCCGTGGGAACAACACCCTGCACCCCCTCCCACTGTCCGACTGACTCTCAACAAGTGTCAACGAGCCAAGACACCCAGACCCGTCCCGTCCAGTCCAGTAGAGTCCAGTAGAGTCCAGTACAGTCCCGTCCAGCAGAAAAGTATCACAACTCTGATGGGGGACATGATGTCAGGAAATTAGGAGTCAAGTACTCCAAGACCTGAGCCAAGAGTCCAGTTCCCTAAGACCTGAACCAGGAGTCCAGTCCTCAAAGACCTGAACCAGGAGTCCAGTCCTCAAAGACCTGAACCAGGAGTCCAGTCCTCAAAGACCTGAACCAGGAGTCCAGTCCTCAAAGACCTGAACCAGGAGTCTGCTCCTCCAAGACCTGAACCAGGAGTCTGCTCCTCCAAGACCTGAACCAGGAGTCCAGTCCTCCAAGACCTGAACCAGGAGTCCAGTCCTCCAAGACCTGAACCAGGAGTCCAGTCCTCCAAGACCTGAACCAGGAGTCCAGTCCTCCAAGACTTGAGCCAGGAGTCCAATCCTCTAAGACCTGAACCAGGAGTCCAGTCCTCTAAGACCTGAACCAGGAGTCTGCTCCTCCAAGACCTGAACCAGGAGTCTGCTCCTCCAAGACCTGAACCAGGAGTCTGCTCCTCCAAGACCTGAACCAGGAGTCTGCTCCTCCAAGACCTGAGCCAGGAGTCTGCTCCTCTAAGACCTGAACCAGGAGTCTACTCCTCTAAGACCTGAACCAGGAGTCCAGTCCTCAAAGAACCATTTCATGTTCTGAACTCTACGACTGTAATCACCTTCAGCATGTCAAAGCTCTGCGGAATCGAACACTGGACCCCGGTCTGGGACAGGGCCGTCCACTGACCCATCACTAATGGAGTGAACGGCAGGAATCGAACACTGGACCCCGGTCTGGGACCAGGGCCATCCACTGATCCATCACTAATGGAGCGAACAGCAGGAATCGAACACTGGACCCCGGTCTGGGACCAGGGCCATCCACTGATCCATCACTAATGGAGCGAACAGCAGGAATCGAACACTGGATCCCGGACTGGGACCAGGGCCGTCCACTGACCCTTCAGTAATGGAGTGAACGGCAGGAATGCTGCCACACAAAGAGCGGAGCCACACCTGGGAGCTGGACCGGGGACGAGGTCGGAGCGCTCCACTGGTGCACAGACAGCCGATCACAGGACGGAGCGAGGATGAGGATGACGAAGATTATTATAAGACTGACTGGAGATAATGACGGACGGGGGGTGAAGTGGAACGACCTGGACGGGGTTTAGCGGAACCGGGACGGAACAGACCAGAGGACAGATCTGATGAAACAAAATAAAGCTGGGAAGAGAGAGAGAGAGAGAGAGAGAGAGAGAGAGAGAGAGAGAGAGAGAGAGAGAGAGAGAGAGAGAGAGAGAGAGAGAGAGAGAGAGAGAGAGAGAGAGAGAGAGAGAGAGAGAGAGAGAGAGAGAGAGAGAGAGAGAGAGAGAGAGAGAGAGAGAGAGAGAGAGAGAGAGAGAGAGAGAGAGGTGTTCATGTACCGGCGGAGAGAGGAGACCTGAGAGAGCCAGAGAATACAGAATACAGAATAAAGAATAAAGAAAGAGGGATGAAGCTGAGGATGGCAGCAGAACCCAGAACGGTTCTACCGGGGTACAGGCGGGGAAGTGTAGACCAGGGAAGGGATCCAGACCAGGTCCAACTCGATCCGGATCAAGTGCGCAGTATTGCATCAGAAAGGCATCTCGGTGTGAGATGTCGTGCACGTGCGCCCGGTGTGCGCTCAGGCTCGCGCGCCCGGCTGAGTGGCACTCACCGGAGCCTCCGTTCCTGGTCCTGGTCCTGGTCCTGGTCCCGGTCCTGCACGGTCCTCCTGGGCTGGGTCCTCCGGTCTGGATGTGTCGGCGCGTCCTCCGGTCGGGCCGTGCGCGAGCGGAGCGGAGCGGAGCGGCGGAATGAGCCGAGCGCCGCCGACACGCCGCCTTTTTCGTCAGCGCGCACGTGGCGCGCGACGGGGCGGACTGCGCGCCCATTGGCCGCGGCGGGGGCGTCTGTTTGGCGGGCCCGGGCCAATCGGAGCGCGAGACCGGGGGACGGGACGAGTGTTTACCTGCGCTCCCACCCGGCACGCAGCGCACGCGCCCTCACGCCCTCACGCATGTGACACCCGCAGAAAGCCAGGCCGGGAGCTGAGGTCAGCTGGGGGGGGGGGGCACGGGGGGCACGAGCAGCTGCTCGGGTTCCTTCACCCCCCTCTCTCAGGAACATCGCTGCGTTCAGGAAGAACATCTGCGTTTCTACAGTGCAGCTTCATCAAACACAGACCAGGGAAACTTTAATCTGTTTTCTACAGTGCAGCTTGATTTCTTCATCAGCAAAAACAACCATCGAAGAAATAAAGTCATAAAAGCTGAAGTTTGTAACATTGTCTCTTTTTTTACTTTTAAAGTGCATTTCTTTAGTTTAACTAATTTTCTTTTCTTTAAACATTAACATTTGGATTATAAAAAAGTTAAAAAAAAATCAGATATGAAGCAGAATTTATCTTCAAACTTTTACTTTGATTTACTTTTTTAAAGCGTTTTGACTGATGAAAATGACCACGGAAGAGAAGACCACCTGATCCCAGACCAGGACCAGAACCAGAAACCGCTGATGAACCAGGAGACAGCAGTTTGATTCTCCACTGATTACACTGATTTTAATTAATCAGTAAAATTCTTCCTGTAAAGGGGGCACACAGAGACTGGCTCTAGGGACATGGAATGTCACCTCGCTGGGGGGGAAGGAGCCCGAGCTGGTGAGGGAGGTTGAGAGGTACCGGCTAGATATAGTCGGGCTCACCTCCACACAGCCGGGGCTCTGGAACCCTCCTCTCGAGAAGGGCTGGACTCTCCACTGCTCTGGCGTTGCCCGCGGTGAGAGGCGGCGGCTGGAGTGGGTCTGCTTATAGCTCCACAGACCCAAACGTGTTGTGAGGGTCTGCTGGGAACGTCTGGCGGAACCCTCTGTCAGCAGGGTTTTCAACTCCCACCTCCGGGAGAGCTTCTCTCATGTCCCGAGGGAGGCTGGGGACATTGAGTCCCAGTGGACCATGTTCTCCACCTCCATTGTCGAAGCAGCTGCCCAGAGCTGTGGTCGTAAGGTCTCCGGTGCCTGTTGTGGCGGCAACCCCCAAACCCGGTGGTGGACACAGGAAGTAAGGGCTGCTGTCCAGCTGAAGAAGGAGTCCTATCAAGCCTTGTTGCTCATGGGACTCCAGAAGCAGCTGACAGGAACCGGCAGTCCAAGAGAACTGCAGCCCGAGTGGTTGTGGAGGCAAAAACTTGGGTCTGGGAGGAGTTCAGGAGGCCATGGAGGAGGACTACCGGTCGGCCTCGAAGAAATTCTGGCAAACCGTCTGGCGCCTCAGGAGGGGAAAGCAGGTCTCCACCAACACTGTTTACAGTGGAGGAGGAGCTGCTGACCTCAACTGGGGATATTGTTGGACGGTGGAAGGAATACTTCGAGGACCTCCTCAATCCTGTCACCACGTCTTCCGTAGAGGAAGCAGAGGCTGAGGTCTCAGAGGTGGACTGAGGTCTCAGAGGTGGACTCGTCCATCACCCAAGCTGAAGTCACCGAGGTGGTTGGTAAGCTCCTCGGTGGAAAGGCACCGGGGGTGGTGAAGCAACAGGGATGTCCTCTCCAGGTCGGTGGAGAGACTCTGGCCCAAGTGGAGGAGTTTAAGTATCTTGGGGTCTTGTTCACGAGTGAGGGACGGACGGAGGTGAGATTGACAGGCGGATCGGTGCAGCGTCTGCAGTGATGTGGTCTTTGTATCGGTCCGTCGTGGTGAAGAAGGAGCTGAGCTGAAAGGCAAAGCTCTCGATTTACCGGTCAATCTACGTTCCCACCCTCATGAACTCTGGGTCATGACTGAGAAGAAAAGATCCCAGATACAAGCAGCCGAAATGAGCTTCCTCCGTAGGGTGGCTGGACTCCCTTAGAGACTGGGTGAGGAGCTCAGTCACCAGGGAGGAGCTCGGAGTAGAGCCGCTACTCCTCCACATCCAGAGGACCAGCTGAGGAGGCTCGGACATCTGGTTAGGATGCCTCCTGGACGCCTCCCTGGAGAGGAGTTCCGGGCATGTCCCACCAGGAGGAGACCCCGGGGAAGACCCAGGACACACTGGAGAGACCATGTCTCTCGGCTGGCCTGGGAACACCTTGGGATCCTCCAGGAAGAGCTGGAGGAAGAGTCTGGGGACAGGAAGTCTGGGTATCTCTGCTGAGACTGCTGCCCTCACGACCCGGTCCCGGATAAGCGGTGGAAGATGGATGAACGTTGTACAGCGTTCCACTTCAGTCTCATGACGTTCTACCTCGTTCCACTACAGTCTGTTAGCAGCAAAGTTCTTTTCCCAACAGGAAACCATCAATCAGCATTAATGCTGATAAACAGAGTCAATAACAAGTCAATAAAGCCATCAGATGATAAATATCTTATCAGCCTCTTCCTGTTACCTGTGTACCCACTGTTATGTAAGCTGCCTTTATTTTGAACCTCCAACCACAACTCAGGAGTTTTGAGAACGTTGCAACATTTCAGAATAATTACTGTCCTCCTGACAACGCGGCAAAGCCTCTCCAGCTGTTGCATTGTGGGTAGTTGAAGCTGATGCTAGTTAGCAAGGACACAGCTAGCATGAGTGTCAGGCCTGTTGACACGTCGTTTAAAAACCAGGTGAGTCTTTGTGGGAGCTGCAGGCGGTCTCCAGTGTTGTCAACGTAGTCACAACAGTCACAACAGCCACAACAACCACCACAGCCACACTACTTCAGTCGGCCCGTTTCTCTTGCAGAGCTAACAGCTCCAGTGTTAGCTAGCTCTCAGCTGTTCCTTTCCTTGGTTAATTTCACTGGTTTCATCCGGACTGAGCCGGTCCGGTCCGGTCCGGTTCCTGGCCTCTCGGTGGACAGCAGGACAGGGCAGAGGGACAGCCGGAGACTTGAGGTTACAAATGTTTTATTGAGAAAGCGACACGAGCTCCATTCATTAAAAAAAAGGGAATAAAAGAAAAACAGAAACACGTCCAACAATTCATGAAAAAACTGAAGAAAAAAAAAACCGGGGACAGAAGGGTGGTCACTGCTGGGACTGGGGACAGAGGATGGGGGACGGGGGGTCCGGGCCCCCTCAAAACCTTCCAGAACGCTCCCGGTCCCTGGACCTCCGCGGCCTCTCGCGGTCCCGCCGCCGGTCCCTGGAGCGCGAGCGTCTTTCCCGGGAGCGAGAGCGGGAGCGGTGCCTGATGGGAGACACAGAGCGGGTCAGTGGGGACGGGGACGGGTCCGGGACTGGGTCCGGGACCGGGACCGGGCTCTCACCGTTTCCTGCGGCGGCCGTACAGCTCCCGGCGCAGCTCCCTGGAGATCGGCTTCAGGTGCATGAAGTTACAGAAGCCTCCACGGGTGCACTCCCTGACGGGGACGGGGGGACAGGGACGGGGGGACAGACAGACAGTCCGTCACGGCAGAGCAGAGAAACGTGGGAGCCCATGAGGGGAGGAGAGAACACAGTGTGAGAACACACTATCTGTATCAACAGCAGCACAGGGCAAACTACCAGCAGGGCCGAGCAGGGCAGAGCAGGGCCATAAACCAGGACCAGACACCCTGCTGGGGCTGGGTCCGAGTATGGGTCTGGTCTACAGCTGGGTGACATATCGAATTAATTCCATTAATTTGATTTTATTTTTCACATCGATGTGAAAAAAATCAAATCTCAACATGGAGTTTCATGTTTTCTGTCGCTCCGCCACTTTTACCGGACGCCTGTAATACACACAGCGGCCACAGCAGGAGGACTGGCGCTGGAGCACAGACTACTGTCAGTACAGCGCTGCAGCGCTTCACAGAGAAAAACAAAAAACAAAAAAAACCCAGCTTGTATTTGGAGGCAGTTTTTGTGAACTTTCTTCAAAGACACCCGGTCAGTAAAGGAGACGGGCTTCTAATGGAGTACAGGTCATTATGAGAGGATTTACGGTGTGATACAAATGAAAATGATGTTCTGTCGGCGCTTAAATTTGATCTGTGGGATTTTTTATAAATTGTTCATTTTTCTCCAGTTGTCCTGTTATTTCTTTATTTATGAAGCGTTCCTGTTAAAATGACCTCAGTAATAACTGCACTGCCTACACACTTAAATGCTGACGATTTGGTTTTTTGAAAAATGTTAAGTTGTGCTCCTTTACACAGAAAAAAAAATAAATCAAAATCCTTTATCGGATGTCAAGCAAGCAAAAAAGAGATTTAATTTTTTGACTATATCGCCCAGCCCTAGTCTGGTCTGAGGCTGGTCTGAGGCTGGTCTGAGGCTGGGTCTGAGGCTGGTCTGAGGCTGGTCTGAGGCTGGTCTGAGGCTGGGTCTGAGGCTGGGTCTGAGTCTAGGTCTGAGTCTAGGTCTGAGTCTAGGTCTGAGTCTAGGTCTGAGGCTGGTCTGAGTCTGGTCTGAGGCTGGGTCTGAGGCTGGTCTGAGGCTGGGTCTGAGGCTGGTCTGAGGCTGGGTCTGAGGCTGGGTCTGAGTCTAGGTCTGAGTCTAGGTCTGAGTCTAGGTCTGAGGCTGGGTCTGAGGCTGGTCTGAGGCTGGGTCTGAGGCTGGGTCTGAGTCTAGGTCTGAGTCTAGGTCTGAGTCTGGTCTGAGTCTGGTCTGAGGCTGGTCTGAGGCTGGTCTGAGGCTGGTCTGAGGCTGGTCTGAGTCTAGGTCTGAGTCTAGGTCTGAGTCTGGTCTGAGTCTAGGTCTGAGGCTGGGTCTGAGGCTGGTCTGAGGCTGGTCTGAGGCTGGTCTGAGGCTGGTCTGAGGCTGGTCTGAGTCTAGGTCTGAGGCTGGGTCTGAGGCTGGTCTGAGGCTGGTCTGAGGCTGGTCTGAGGCTGGGTCTGAGGCTGGGTCTGAGTCTAGGTCTGAGTCTAGGTCTGAGTCTGGTCTGAGTCTAGGTCTGAGGCTGGGTCTGAGGCTGGTCTGAGGCTGGTCTGAGGCTGGTCTGAGGCTGGTCTGAGGCTGGTCTGAGTCTAGGTCTGAGGCTGGGTCTGAGGCTGGTCTGAGGCTGGTCTGAGGCTGGTCTGAGGCTGGTCTGAGGCTGGGTCTGAGGCTGGTCTGAGGCTGGTCTGAGGCTGGGTCTGAGGCTGGGTCTGAGGCTGGGTCTGAGGCTGGGTCTGAGGCTGGTCTGAGGCTAGGTCTGAGGCTGGGTCTGAGGCTGGGTCTGAGGCTGGTCTGAGGCTAGGTCTGAGGCTGGTCTGGTTGAGTTGGGTCAGGTTTGACTGGGCTTGATCTGATCAGGTCTGGTACTCACCCCATCTCGTACTGGGTCAGGTCTAGTCTGGGTCCAGGTCTGGTCTAGTCCAGGTCAGATCCAGGTCCAGGGCCAGGTCCAGGTCCAGGTGTCGTCCAGTACTCACCCCATCTCGTACTGGGTCAGGTCCAGGTCTAGTCTGGGTCAGGGTCCCGGTCCCGGTTCTGGTACTCACCCCATCTCGTACTGGGTCAGGTCCAGGTCTAGTCTGGGTCAGGGTCCCGGTCCCGGTTCTGGTACTCACCCCATCTCGTACTGGCGGCAGCAGGCCTCCCTGAAGTCGGTGACGGGGGACAGCTCGGCGTGGATGGGCTGGCCGTTGAACCAGCGGTTGTTCAGGTCCATGACGGCTTTCTCCGCGTCCTCCTCACGGCGGAACTGACACACGCACACGCACACACACACACAGCTGCCTCAGCGCTCCCGGTGTCCTCCTCTCCCGCCGTAGCGTCCCGGCGTTGTGCCACCCACCTTGACGTAGACGTTGCCCACCAGGTGGTCTCCCAGGTTGTCACACACGTTCATCTCCTCCACCTCCCCGTACTTCTCCTCCATCTCCGTGAACACTTCCTGTAGGGAGCACAGGCGACGGCGTCATCGCCACGGCGACCGCGTCGTTGCCACGGCAACATGGCGTGCTCTAGAAGAGTGACCCACCTCGAAGAACTCGTCGTAGTGTTCCTGCATCTCCACATCACTGACGGCGCCTGGAACACATTCTGACTCAGTGACACTTTTCAAAATATGTCTCCGTGGAAACACAACTATTCAAACAACACACCGACTCCATGACAACGCCAGAAAACTACTTCTGAAAAACGCCTCAAATCAGTCTCTGTGGAAATGGAAAAAACCAAACTTCTCGAAATCTCTCCTAATGCGTCTCCATGGAAACTGGGAAAAGCGGCACTTTTTAATAACACTTCAACTCCAACTTAGTGAAAACGGGAAAATGCAACTTTTCAATAAACACCTGACTGTGGACACGCCAGGAAAACACTTTGTAAAACCACGACAACGCTCTCAGCATGCTTCCACTCCCGTTTCCATGGAGACGGCTCACACAAGACTTTCTGAAGCCTCTTCACTTGGTCTCCGTGGAAACGGGGGGGAAAACGCAACTTTTTGAAAACACTGTCTCGGTGGAACGAGAGGTAACAGTGCTTATTGCTGTGACACTAACTATACCGTTTCAGGGTTTCCAAGGAAACAGACATCGGTTTCAAAATCAAGCATTCTCACATTGTCATGGAAACGGGGAATCTACCTATAGAGATGGGAAGTGTGACGTCACTGCTGCAAAGAGTCATGGGAAAGGCAGGCCGGAGCGAGGGGATCAGAACTGTCACTCTGTTGGAATCGCTGGACTACTTCTCTGGATTATTGATTGGTTTATCGGGGACAACGCATACTGATCAACACTTGTTTTGTTGTTTGCATTTCCCGGCCTGCCCCGACCATCATGCATTGCGTGTACGTCATGTGGTCTTCCCAACTCTACTCCCATCTGTCTGATTGATGTTGCAGAGGAGGAAGTGAGCATATATGGACATTCATCTTGTGTGTGTGTGTGTGTGTGTGTGTGTGTGTGTGTGTGTGTGTGTGTGTGTGTGTGTGTGTGTGGACTTACAGCGGGATGCGTCGGCCGTCTGAGCGCTGTTCTGAGGATTCCGGTAGATGTTCTGGATCAGGATGGTCTGGAGGAAGAAGCAAAGGGGTCAGTCATTCACACTCACACACTCACACTCACACACACACACACACACACACAGGCGCCGGCTGACCTGGCTGAACGTTGGCTTGTTGTGTAATCTGGAGCAGCGGTCTCCATGTCTGCAGGCTCCGATCTTGAAGTAGAAGGAGCAGTTGACCCTGGAGGAGACACAACACGTTCCTCTTCAGCGTTCCACACAGAACCGGAACCAGGAAACACAACTCTCGGCCGGCTCACGGCTTCAACTCTGACCCAGATGTGGACTCGGGGATTAAAGACACACAGTCCATGTAGGACCAGATAATCAAAGCAAAACCTCCACATAGGGAACCTCCACGGTGTTTGAGCTCACGAGCTGAAGCCACACATCAGGTCTGCTGCAGCAGCCTCTCTGATGGATTAGCAGTGGAACAATCCCACTCTGGTGCTGTATGCTAGCAGCTAGCCTCATGCTGCATGAACCGCCAGCCCGGCTCTGCTCGCTAACTGGCTCTTCAGTAACACAGACCATGTCCAGGTGTGTCCCGCCACTCGGTCCAGATCGATAGATCAATATATTTAATTTATGTTTATAGAGCAGAATGCTGGGGAACACCAGAAGCTAACGGCTAGCTTAGTTAGCTCCATGAGTTCCATTCAATGCGCTCGCTTCCCGTTAGCCTATCGTTAGCTTCTCGTTAGCCTCTCGTTCACTTATCATGCACTTCGTTAGCCTCTCGTTAGCTCGTCGCTCACTTCCCGTTAGCTTCTCGCTCACTTCTCGTTAGCTTCCCGTTAGCTCCCTCATGCTAACGTCGGGTTAAGCGTGAGCTCCAGCGCGGCTGCAGAGACCAGAGCGAGCCGGGCCGGCAGGACGAAGCCCCCCTGCAGAAGCGCCTCTCGCGGAGACGCTGCGGAGGCCCGGAGTGCAGGGAAACGAGAAATAAAACTCACTTGTCTTTCTCTGTGCCGAAAATGGACGCCAGGTACTCCGCCATTTTCTTCTTCTGCTTCTTCTCCAGGTTTTTGGCGGTTTGGGTCGTCACAGCGCCGCCATCCAATCACAGCGCCATTTTCGCCCCGCGGCGAAGAGCGGTACTGCAGACCCCAATTAAAACACACAGGTCAATAAAAAAATCACAAAACACTGTTTAATTCGGCCATTGGTGACAGAAAAATCTAATCTACAGGAGTCAGACCTCAGAACAAACACCAGAACCAGCGAGTAGCCTGACACGCTCCCTTCATCAGTCTGCTCCAGACCAGGACCAGGTCCAAGACCAGGATTCCAAGTTTACCAGGTCCAGGTTTTCTTCCACTGCTCTCATTCCTCCAGACCCTCTGTCAGGATGTAAACACTGATCAATAACTCAGTCATTTTAGATTCACTGTGATCTCTGATTATTACAACTCTATGGGTTCAGTTCCTTGTGTTCTCCTCCACTGGTTCTGCTGTTTGGGTTCCTGGTGATGCTCTGAGTCTGGTTCTTCAACCGTGTTCCATGTTGTCATGGTGAAGTGGGGTGGTGGTTTTCAGAATAAGAGGCCAGCAGCTTGACCAGTAATTAGTTGGTAACCCAGCCATGAGCAGATGTTCCATCTGGGACCAAGGTCCTGGTCCTGGTCTGGTACCGCACACGAGACCAGGACCAGAGTCCATCCCAGGCTGGAGCGGGATTCCAACTCCAGCACAATGTGAGGCTCCCTGCTCAGCGGCTCCTCGGCAGAGCAGAGGACCAAGAACACAGAGCCAGCTTCAGTTCAGAATCTTTATTCCTCTTTAATGAAAAGACACGCACACGCACGCGCACACACACACACACACACACACACACACACACACACACACAAACCATCACTGTTTGCTGTTTATTTGACTTGTAAATGTTATTTTGAGTTTTCCCAGAAAACTGCTGAGTCTCACCTGAGCCACAGCTGCTCAAATACACACACGGTGTGTGTGTGTGTCTGTGTGTGTGTGTGTGTCAGCTGCTCACTTCCTGATCCAAATGTTTGATCTGGATTCAGATTCAAGAGTCTAAACCAACAAAAGGTGAACTTCTGAGAAATGAACAGCGATTCCAGGGACTCTTCACCTTTACACACACACACACACACACACACACACACACACACACACACACACACACACACACACACACACACACACACACACACACACACACACACACACACTCTTAAGGCACATCAATCATCATCAACATTCAGTCCTTTAAATCAAATTTAAATTTACATCATCCGTCTGGACCTTTACAGAGAACGGCACTTTACTGATCCGACCAATCAGCTCGAGGGACGAACTGATACCGAGTACCGATACTGACCATCAGCTACTCCCCGATACCGAGTACCGATACTGACCATCAGCTACTCCCCGATACCGAGTACTGATACTAACCTTCAGCTACTCCCCGATACCGAGTACTGATACTAACCTTCAGCTACTCCCTGATACTGAGTACCGATACTAACCTTCAGCTACTCCCCGATACCGAGTACCGATACTAACCTTCAGCTACTCCCTGATACTGAGTACCGATACTAACCTTCAGCTACTCCCCGATACTGAGTACCGATACTAACCTTCAGCTACTCCCAGATACTGAGTGCCCATACTAACCTTCAGCTACTCCCTGATACTGAGTACCGATACTAACCTTCAGCTACTCCCCGATACTGAGTACCGATACTAACCTTCAGCTACTCCCCGATACTGAGTACCGATACTAACCTTCAGCTACTCCCCGATACCGAGTACCGACACTAGAACATAACTGACGGTCCTGCTTTTAATGTTAAAGAGTGGGAGTGGGTGGTGCAGTATCGTCCGGTATCAGTACGTCCCTCTGAGGCTCCTGATTGGTCCAGCCTTCCTGTCAGGATCCACTGAGAATGAAGCAGATTGGAGGATTTCAACAGCTGATGAATTAACACAGAAGAAGCTCTGCCAGTCCTCTGGAGGTCGGGGGTCAGGGTTCAGAGTCCGTCGTCCTCGCTGCTGTCCCCCGGCAGCAGGGGGCGCTCCTGTCAGGACTCGTCCCCGGCGTCGACGTGCTGGTAGCCCCGCGTCACCATGGGAGTCTTCCTCCAGCAGAGGACGGCCATGAGCAGGACGATGAGCAGCAGCAGGGAGCAGGAGGACAGGGCCAGGACCAGGAGGACGCCTGGAGGACAGAGGACAGGACGCCGCCTTTTCAGTAAGTGACATTTTGTGTTTCCCCGTTTCCATGGCATCACGGTGCGTCCAGTGACCGACCTGACTCCGCCCCCTCCGCCGGCAGCTGGCATTCGCGGTCCCGGTCGGAGGAGATGGACGGCGCGGTGAGGTTGAGGAAGCGGTCCAGCGGGCAGTAGAACCCGCAGCCCGGCAGCTGCAGCGGGTACGGCGGGACGCCGCTGTCGTTACGGAACAGCATGGCCACCGACGGCGAGCCGTCGTCCTCCCGGTACAGCTCCACCATGTGGCAGGACGCGTACGGCGGCTGCTTCCCCCCGTACACGTTCAGGCTGGACTGCAGCGCCACCAGGGTGGTGTCATGCTGCGGACAGGAGGGGGAGGGGCTTAGAGCAGGGGGAGGGGTTAAGAGAGAGGCTTAGAGGGGGGAGGGGCTTCAGGGAGGAGGAGCTTCAGATAGGAGGGGGAGGGGCTTCAGAGAGGGAGGCAGGGGGCGGAGCCTGAAGGGAAAGCAGCTCACCGCTGACAGCATCTTCAGTTTGAGGCGTTGCTTGGGATCCCAGGACGCCATCTGGGAAAGATCCTTGACGATTTCAGCAAGAAGCATCCCTGGAAGACAGCGGAACAGCAGAACCCCGTCAGAGGGTGGAGGGTAACACCTCACCTCCACTGACTGACAGAGCCAAACACATGAAGCAGCCGGCGCCTCAGCTCCAGAAGTGCCTGGCTGAGTGCTACAGGCTGGGCTGGGCTTGTGCTAACAGCCTATTGGTGGATTTGAATTTGTGGGCGGGGCTTAGCCGCTGACTGTAACTCACCTCCCTGCAGTCGGCTCTTCTCCACCTGTTTGTGAACTCCAAACGTGACCTGTGGACGTTCCCAACACCGTCAGCATGGAGGCCAGCGTCACAGAGTGCCCAGCTTTTATTCTGAAGTCTTACCAGGAAGCCGAAGTCTTTGAGCACACGCAGCTTCTGCAGGACGTCAGGCGTCACCCAGTCCGGAGGAGTCATGTTGTGACGGGACTGAAACAACACTACAGTCACACTACAATCACATTGCACTACAGTCACAGTCACGCTGCACTACAGTCACGCTGCACTACAGTCACACTGCAGTCACACTGCAGTCACGCTGCACTACAGTTACACTGCAGTCACACTACACTACAGTCACACTGCACTGCAGTCACACTACAGTCACACTGCACTACAGTCACACTGCACTGCAGTCACACTGCACTGCAGTCACACTGCACTGCAGTCACACTACACTACAGTCACACTGCACTGCAGTCACACTGCAGTCACACTGCACTGCAGTCACACTGCACTGCAGTCACACTACAGTCACACTGCACTGCAGTCACACTACAGTCACACTGCACTGCAGTCACACTACAGTCACACTGCACTGCAGTCACACTACAGTCACACTGCACTGCAGTCACACTGCACTGCAGTCACACTACAGTCACACTGCACTACAGTCACACTGCACTGCAGTCACACTGCACTGCAGTCACACTGCACTGCAGTCACACTGCAGTCACACTACACTACAGTCACACTACAGTCACACTGCACTGCAGTCACACTACAGTCACACTGCACTACAGTCACACTGCACTGCAGTCACACTACAGTCACACTGCACTGCAGTCACACTACAGTCACACTGCACTGCAGTCACACTACAGTCACACTGCACTACAGTCACACTGCACTGCAGTCACACTACAGTCACACTGCACTACAGTCACACTGCACTGCAGTCACACTGCACTGCAGTCACACTGCACTGCAGTCACACTGCAGTCACACTACACTACAGTCACACTACAGTCACACTGCACTACAGTCACACTGCACTGCAGTCACACTACAGTCACACTGCACTACAGTCACACTGCACTGCAGTCACACTGCACTGCAGTCACACTGCACTGCAGTCACACTACAGTCACACTGCACTACAGTCACACTGCACTGCAGTCACACTACAGTCACACTGCACTACAGTCACACTGCACTGCAGTCACACTACAGTCACACTGCACTACAGTCACACTGCACTGCAGTCACACTACAGTCACACTGCACTACAGTCACACTGCACTGCAGTCACACTACAGTCACACTGCACTACAGTCACACTACACTGCAGTCACACTGGAGTCATACTAAAGTCAGTACAGTCACACTACAGTCACAATGGTGGGGCAGGATTCATCACCAAAAACACCTTTAAAGACAAGACACACTGTGTGTGTGTGTGTGTGTGTGTGTGTGTGCGTGCGTGCGTGCGTGTGTGTGTGCGTGCGTGTGCTCACCTCACAGAAGAGTGTGTCCTGTACATTCCACACAGTCTCCACTGATGTGTTATTCTGTCCAGTTTTATTGGTGATAAACTCAATGAAGTCCTGAAAGACAGGAGGAGTCCCTGTTACTGCTGGTGTCAGACCCTGGTACTGCTGGTGGATATAAAGAACAGAGGACCAGTCCCTGGTCCCTGGTTCTGCAGGTAAAGAGTAAGAACTGGTCCCTGGTTCTGCAGGTAAAGAGTAAGAACTGGTCCCTGGTTCTGCAGGTAAAGGGTCAGGACTGGTACCTGGTACTGGGCGGTGATGTTCTTGAACTCCTCGGTGTGCTCCGTCTCGTTCATGAGCTGGCTGTACCGCGGACAGTTGTTCTGAGGAAATATCAGGATCTGGAAGGAGAGAGACCGGGTTCAGACGGGGCCGACAGGTGGAACGTGTTCTGCTCCTGACCTACGAACCCGGTCTTGGTCCTGAGGGACCGTGTGCACGGGGATGGGCTGCCACTTCAGGTCCGGGTTGAAGACCTGGTGCCCGCTGGGTGGGTACAGGCCTGCCAGGTTGGCCTGGGCGCTCATCAGGGTGCGATCGTAGTCCGTGCTGCGGACCCAGACCTGAACGGGGAGACCGTCCCATCAGAACCTCACTCCGGTTCCCCGGAACGTGACCTTTGACCTTAAGGACTCACCTCGTGCCGGTCGTAGGACTCGTTCAGGAAGTCTTTGTAGCGAGTCCTCAGGAACTGGCCCAACTCGAAGTGCTGCCTCATGCCCTCCTGGAGAGAAGAACGCCACAGAACCATCCGCTCCATCAAACACAGAGCTAGAGGGCAACGGTTCACACACCGCTGGAAGGACGGGAGCAAGCGCCTTCACCGCTGTGAGACGTGCAAGAGGTAATATTACATCACAGGAAGTAGTGACAGGCTACACGAACCAGGAAGTAGCAGGAACCAGGAAGTAGTGACAGGCTACAGGAGCCAGGAAGTAGTGACAGGCTACAGGAAGCAGGAAGTAGTGACGGGCTACAGTAACCAGGAATTAGTGGCATGCTAAAGGAACCAGGAAGTAGTAGGAACCAGGAAGTAATGACAGGCTACAGGAGCCAGGAAGTAGTGACAGGCTACAGGAACCAGGAAGTAGTGACAGGCTACAGGAACCAGGAAGTAGTGACGGGCTACAGGAAGCAGGAAGTAGTGACGGGCTACAGGAAGCAGGAAGTAGTGACGGGCTACAGGAACCAGGAAGTAGTGACAGGCTAAAGGAACCGGGAAGTAGTAGGAACCAAGAAGTAGTGACAAGCTACAGGAAGCAGGAAGTAGTGACAGGCTACAGGAAGCAGGAAGTAGTGACGGGCTACAGGAACCAGGAAGTAGTGACGGGCTACAGGAACAAGGAAGTAGTGACGGGCTACAGGAACCAGGAAGTAGTGACGGGCTACAGGAACCAGGAAGTAGTGACGGGCTACAGGAACCAGGAAGTAGTGACGGGCTACAGGAACCAGGAAGTAGTGACGGGCTACAGGAACCAGGAAGTAGAGACAGGCTACAGGAACCAGGAAGTAGTAGGAACCAGGAAATAGTGACGGTCTACATGAACAAGGAAGTAGTAGGAACCAGGAAATAATGACGGGCTACAGGAACAAAGAAGTAGTTAGAACCAGGAAATAGTGACAGGCTACAGGAACCAGAAAGTAGTGGCAGGCTACAGGAATCAGGAAGTAGTGACAGGCTGCAGGAAGTAGTTACAGGTCACAGGAACCAGGAAGGACAACAGAAACCAGGAAGTAACCGACTACACAGAATCAGCTGACTGTGAACATCAACTCTGTTACCCACAATGCCTTGTGCCTATCTGCACTACAGCAGCCCAAGGATTTCAATTTAAGTATAAATTAAAAATGCAACGTGACACGCAGACGCATGCTGTTGGCCATGGAGCCAGATGTGGATGTGCTGCTGCAACAGAACCACAACACGGCCACAGCGTTAGCACTTCTCTATTATTTTAAAATCCTTCATTTTCCACTGCCACAGTTTATTAAAGCCAAACAAAATGTGCTCCCTGGTCCCTGGTCCCTGGTCTCAGGTTCCAGGTCCTAGGTCCTACGTCCTTGGTCTCTGGTCCCAGGTACCTGGTCCCTGATCTCAGGTTCCAGGTCCTAGGTCCTTGGTCTCTGGCTCAGTCAGGTGTCCCTCTTACCTGTGACAGCTGACCGAAGCCCTGGGGCCAGCTGCTCTCCTGGTACGGGTCTGTGGGGTAGGCTCGAACCGGGGACCTGTCGCCGTGACGAAACAGCTGGTGAGGACAGAGGAAGGACCGGTTAGGTCAGAGGAATCGAACCAGGGAACATTAGAGAACCAAAACACCTCTGATCTGTCTGAACATAAAGTCCACCTGGCAGGAGAATCCATCTCTGTTCACCGCCGGTTTATTGATATCTCATCAATACTGATATGGTAAAATATGGCCGCTACCAGACTGATACCCACACCAATACCGACGCTCCACGCCACATCAGAGAAAAACTGTAAAGCTGAACTCTAACAGTGGAACAGTAAGTGAGTGGCTCCAGTGGAACAGTAAGTGAGTGGCTCCAGTGGAACAGGAAGCGACTGGCTCCAGTGGAACAGGAAGTGTTTGATTCCAGTGGAACAGGAAGCAACTGGCTCCGGTGGAACAGTAAGTGAGTGGCTCCAGTGGAACAGGAAGTGAGTGGCTCCAGTGGAACAGGAAGTGAGTGGCTCCAGTGGAACAGGAGTGAGTGGCTCCAGTGGAACAGGAAGTGAGTGGCTCCAGTGGAACAGGAGTGAGTGGCTCCAGTGGAACAGGAAGTGAGTGGCTCCAGTGGAAGAGGAAGTGACAGGCTCCAGTGGAACAGGAAGTGAGTGGCTCCAGTAGAACAGGAAGTGAGTGACTCCAGTGGAACAGTAAGTGAGTGGCTCCAGTGGAACAGGAAGTGAGTGACTCCAGTGGAACAGGAAGTGAGTGGCTCCAGTAGAACAGGAAGCGAGTGGCTCCAGTGGAACAGGAAGTGAGTGGCTCCAGTCCCAGTCCTGACTGAGCAGGTTCCTGAGTTTGTCTGATGACGCTGACCGCAGCCGGTCAGCTGACGGCTGTCTTTCTGCTGACTGTTATTTCACACAGAGCTGCTAGCAGCAGAATGTCTGAGCACCACGGTGGAGTCGGGCTGGCTGCTCCTCTATTTACAGCCTGGATTACACCTTCACCAGCTCCTAATCTGATCCGGGATCAGTAGATTGATACAATCAGATCAAGTTCAGTCAGATACAGCCTGAGCTTAACTCACCACTGTATGGAAACAGGAAATAAGATAGGCTCACCACAATAAAAGCTCCAGGTTTTATTACTATACAGTAGTTAGGCTCACCACAATAAAAGCTGCCATTAAAATGTAATGGGAAGGTCAAAGGTTAACGCAGGAGCTGCTGCTAACAGGTTGAACAGGAAGGAGCAGAGCGACAGCTCCACATAAACTCCAGTCAAACATCCACACAGAAGTTTCTGGCTGTAGTTTACCCTCATACCAACACACCGCACACTCCTCCCTGTAATCCGTCTGGATTAAATCCGACCTTCACCAGATTAATCATAAAAACATTAACATTTTACTGCTGATGCCGTCAGACTTATACGCGTGATATGAGTAGGTAACGTGACCCAAACTCTCCACTTCCTGGTAAAACTACTTCCTTTATTAGCGAACAGCCAGCCGGATTCAGTAAAAAGCCGCAAAATGGCATGAAAACAGCATTTCAGTGTTCAAATCCACACACGGAAGCAGGTAAACACAGAAAAGCTTAAAAGCCCGGGATTTTGAACGTTCCGCGGTGCGGCGCGGACTGACGGTCCGCTTCCACCCGGCTTCCGTACCCCCGCGTTGCCGCGGCTTCACGGGACTGCCGCGACTCACCACGGTCACGAAGACCAGCTTCCTCTCGGCCGCCGCCAGGCTCCACACGGCAGCCGCGGACAGCAGGAGCAGCGCCGCCGCGGGCGCCATGCTGCAGTCTGAGCCTCCTCTGAGGCGGAGGAGGCGGAGGAGGCGGAGGAGCAGCGCACTTCCGGTCTGCAGCCTCCGCTCCGCGGCCGCCAGAGGGCAGTGTTGATCCACTTCCTGTCTGCTCAGGCCAACCAGAGGATTACCCACAATGCAGCTGGAGAAGCGTTTTCTCCACTGAAACAGACTTCATGTAGAGACTGGAGTCTTTTTCAGCGGCGAGGTTTTAGTTTGGAGAAATGAAGACGTTTTAATCATCTGTGAAACAATAAAGACAAACTTTAACTCATGAAAGGTTAAAAAGGTTTACTGGTGCTTCCAGGTGGAACACGTTTTTGAGTCAAAGCTTTTGTTGGTTGTTGGATGTCCATTCAGATGTCAGCAGTGCTCAGAGACACTGTAAAAGCAACTTTTTGAAAACGCTTCAACTCTGTGGAAACAGTGAAAATGCAACTTTTTGAAAACACTCCAAATCCATCTCCATGGAAATGATGACAACGCAAGTTTCTGAAAACACTTTGATGCTGTCTCCAGATAAATAGTGAAAATGCAACTTTTTGAAAACAGTGTGACTGTCTCCTTGGAAACGGGGGAACGACTGTCCAGAAGCTGTGCTCCAGGTCTCTCACACCACACCACAGCTGTAGGCAGCAGTGGAAAATGGAGGGAAGGGAACTTTTTGTTGTTCAGTTTTAGTAAATAGCTGTCGTTTAAATGAAGTCGTTATTCCATCATCAGTTTTGTGTCATTGTTAAAGCTTTAAAGAAGGAGTTTAGCCATTGTTGAAGCGGACATCTTTTTGAAAATGTTGTCATGTAAAAACACCTGCAAATTTCAGAAATGCAGACTTTCAAAAGCGTACTTCTTTAAAATTCTGTCTTCACAAAACAACAATATCAGTGTTAAATGCGGTACCGGTATCGGAACACGGGGTCTCCAGTGGAAACGTGGAAGTTTTGTGTGGCGTTGTCTTCATCACATGCTGTGAGGAAGACCCGGGTGCAGTTCCTCTCGGGTCCACATGGTGTCAGTGTTCTTCAGACAGTCTCTTCTCAGTATTCTGACTCTTTAATCTCTTCTCTCTCTTTATTATTCTACATTATTTCATGAAAATTCTCTAATAAACTTGCTTCCAGCTCAAACATCAGACACCAACAGCCAGGCCATGTTTTTATTTCATGTTTTTATCCATGCATTCATGTTTCCGTCTGAAGTCCATGTGAAAACAGGCTGGGGTCAGTGCTGTCCGTGGTGGTCAGCGGCAGCGGCAGAGCCTCAGGCCTGTGGCTGCAGAGGAAAGCCCACAGGTTTAAAAATAGGCCACAGCGCTGCTTATATAACAGAGAGACGTCAGGCTTGTTTACAGTCTCTGCTGCTGCTGCGGCTGCTGCTGGCTGATCAATGCTCTCCATTTCCTCCCTCTAATCCAGATCAATCAGCCACAAGCACAACAGCGCAGCAGCCGGGAGTCCTGCTCTGCTGTTTTCCAGTCAGGAATAAGGATGGGACAGTCTGCTCACTGTCCTGGGACACCACAGTCAGCATGTTTGCTTTATGAATGCTGCTGATGTATTCTTAGGTATTTTTGAGATATATTGCATAGGGTTTTGAGATATTTTGATGCTTTTATGCTGTATTTAAGAATTATCTATCATGAGAAATTTCTTTGGTATTTTCACTAGATGTTTTCTTGTATTTTTGAAGGTATTTAGATATTTTTTTCAGGAATTCATTAGGAATTTATGAGCTATTCATGTGTTATTTTAATGAGATACTTTGAAGTACTGCAGAGCCTTTTAATATACGTTGAAGACAGATTTTTCTAATATTTTCGTATTTTTCATTGCTGAGGTATTTCCGATATGTTTCAGATTTTTTGAAGCATTTATTTTTAAATATAAATGTATTAGCTGGCCTCATTATTCAGCGTCGGAGCCACTGCTCTGTTTTTTTCGTGTATTGTTGACATGTCTTCTGCCTGGATCACAGGGTTGTTGGTAGAGCAGGGAGTGGGCGGGGCCTGCGCGCTGAGCTGGTCCAATCAGCGGCGCCTGAGCGGGTGATTGACAGGCACGGCCCCTGCAGAAGCCCCGCCCCCTGACTCCGTGTTTTCCTCTCTCTCTCTCTCTCTCTCCCTCTCTCTCTCTCTCGCGCGCGGAGGAGTCACATGTTGTTTTTCTCCGGGATCACGGCCCCCCCCGCTGCCCCCGCCCCCCCCGCTCCGTGGACACCGCGCGCCACGGCTGACATGGATTAGACGGGCTCGCGCGCTCGGCTGTGTTTTCCTCTACATCTGCGTTCGGCCCGTCGTGTTTTTCAGCGCGTGGAGCGGAGAGATGGCCAGCCCGCCGCCTCCCCCGCCTCCGCCGCCGCCGCCCCCCTCCTCCGGCCCCGGAGCGCACCTGCTGTCCGCCGGGGTGAAGAAGAGCGGCTACCTGCGGAAGCAGAAGCACGGCCACCGGCGGTTCTTCGTGCTGCGCGAGGCCACGGAGCGCCGCCCCGCGCGGCTGGAGTACTACGAGAGCGAGAAGAAGTGGAGGAACGGCTCCGCGGCCAAGCGCCTCGTCCCGCTGGACTCGTGCCTGTGCGTCAACAAGCGCGCGGACGCCAAGCACAAGCACCTGATCGCCCTCTACACCAAGGACGAGTACTTCGCCGTGGCGGCGGACAGCGAGCAGGAGCAGGACAGCTGGTTCCAGGTCCTGAGCCAGGTCCTGTCCGAGGGCCGGCTGCTGGACGGCCCGGCCGCCACCTCCTCCCTGGTGGGCTTCGAGGAGACGGGCTACGGGCCGCTGGGCCCCTCCGCCGCCGCCGCCGCGTACAGGGAGGTCTGGCAGGTCAACCTCAAGGCCAAGGGTCTGGGCCAGACCAAGAACCTGACCGGGGTGTACCGGCTGTGTCTGTCCAGCCGGACCGTCAGCTTCGTCAAGCTCAACTCGGACACGGCGGCGGTCAGCCTGCAGCTCATGAACATCCGGCGCTGCGGCCACTCCGACAGCTTCTTCTTCGTGGAGGTGGGCCGCTCGGCCGTCACGGGCCCGGGAGAGTTCTGGATGCAGGCCGAGGACCCGGTGGTGGCCCAGAACATCCACGAGACCATCCTGGAGGCCATGAAGGCCATGAAGGAGCTGTCGGAATTCCGGCCCCGGAGCAAGAGCCAGTCGGCCAGCACCAACCCCATCTCCGTGCCCGCCCGCCGCACCCTCAACCAGCTGCCGCCCAGCTACACCGGCTGGGTGCGGCGCTCCCGCACCGCCACGTCCTGCCGGGTCCGGACGGCCAGCGAGGGCGACGGCGGCGCCGCCCGGCCCGCGTCCATGTCCGTATCGGTGACCGGGAGCCCCACCAGTCCCGGTTCCGGTCCCGGTTCTGGGTCGGGGAACCACCTCAGCAGGTGCAGCGGCCGCACCTGCAGGATGCTGGAGTCCGCCTCCAACCTGCACCACAGCTGCTCCATGCCGGTGTCCCAGTCCCCCCCGGCCGCCTCCAGCCCCATCAGCATGTCCCCCAGGGGCGGGACCCGCACCCCCGACAAGTCCCGCAGACCCTTCAGCTGCAGCGCCTCCATCTCCGGCTCCCTGAGCGACGCCGGCCTCCTGCTGTGTGACGACTACAGCTCCAGTCCGGGCGAGCCCCGCTTCCTGTCCCTGACCCGCAGCGACACCCCCGACTCGCTGTCCAGCACCCCCCCCTCCCGCGACCCCTGCGGCTACGTGATGATGGACGGCGGCTACAGGAAGAGGACGCACTCCCTGACCACGCCGCGCCACCAACGGGTGGCGGCGCCGCTGTCGTCCGCCTCCCTGGACGAGTACACGCTGATGAGGATGGCTCGCGGCCTGGGCGCCCACTCCGCCTCGCCCCAGGTCTGCTACCCCGAGGACTACGGCGACGTGGAGATCGGCTCGTCCCGCAGCTCCAGCAGCAACCTGGGGGACGACGGCTACATGCCCATGACGCCGGGCGTGGCGCCGCAGTCCGCCAGGGCCGACAACTACGTGCCCATGAGCCCCATGTGCGTGTCGGCGCCCAAGCAGATCGTGAACCCCAGGGTGCACCCCCAGTCCGGCAAGACGGGCTCGCCCTGCGGCGGCTCCCTGGAGGACAGCGGCTACATGAGGATGTGGTGTGGCTCCAAGTCCTCGGTGGAGAGCCCCGACCGCCACGGCGAGTACATGAACATGTCTCCCGGGAACCCCCCTCCCCTCCAGACGCCACCCGATTACTACCCGGGAGAGGCGGCAGCGGCGAGGCCGGCCCTTCACAACGGGTCCCTCAAGCTGCAGACGTCCAGGAGCGAGGACGACGGTCAGTACGTCCTGATGAGCCCCCAGACCGCCAGGCAGCGGGCGGGGGAGTCGGACTACTACTCAGTGATGCAGCCCGGCGCCGCGCACGCTTCGCCGCTGAGCCCCTCGGCGCCGGCGCCATCCCCGGTCCGACACAACCGGGGCCGCCTGGGCCGGCCCAACAGACTGTCCCTGGACACCCTGAGGACCCTGCCCAGCATGAACGAGCACCCGCTCCCCACAGAGCCCCGGAGCCCCGGCGAGTACATCAACATCGACTTCGGCAGCGGCGCTCCGGGAAGGTCGTCCCGGTGCGACTACATCAACCTGGACCTGGGCCGGCGCTCGCCCAAGGAGGCCGGCACGCCCGGCGAGCGCCTGGACACGCTGCCCGAGTCGTCCCTGTGCTCGGAGGACGACGACGGCGCTTACCATACGGAGGAAGACTCCCGACACCATGGCGACAGCGTCAACAACGGCTACGCCGAGATGGCGTTCCCCATAACCGGCTCGACGCCGCAGCTCGTTCCCCACAACGCCGACAGGTTGGTATCGCCGTCTGGATAACCGGACAGTCGCAACGCAGACGCCATCTTCACGCCATGTTTACATCACGGTTGCATGTTCACGCCACGTTTACTTGTTTACATCACATCTTCATCATGTTTTCATGTTTACATCATGATTACTACTTGTTTACGTAATGTTAACTCCATGTTATCGACATGTGTACACCATGTTTACATCACATCTACATCAAGTTTGTCATGTTTACATCACATCACGTTTACATCATTTTTACATCACGTTTACTCCATGTTATTGACTTGTTTCGATCACGTTTACATAACATTTACATCATGTTTATGGCATGTTTCCATGTTTACATCACATCTACATCATGTTTACATCACATCTACTTTATGTTTACATCACATCTACTTTGTTTCCATGTTTACATCACATCTACATCATGTTTCCATGTTTACATCACATCTACATCATGTTTCCATGTTTACATCACATCTACATCATGTTTACATCACATCTACTTTGTTTACATGTTTACATCACATCTACTTTATGTTTACATCACATCTACTTTGTTTCCATGTTTACATCACACCTACACCATGTTTACATCACACCTACATCATGTTTACGCTGTTTACATCACACCTACATCATGTTTACGCTGTTTACGTCAGTTTCATATCACGATTCCACCATGTTTCCACCTTGTTTACCTCTTGTTTGTGTTGCAGCAGAGAGGCGGGCCTTTCCCCGGAGGACCAGGGTGTCCCTGAACACATCGGGGTCTTCCTGCTCGGCGCCCCCTCCTCCTCCAGCCTGGACCCGGACCGCTCCGCCAAGGTGATCCGGGCCAACCCCCAGGGGCGCCGGCGCCACAGCTCCGAGACCTTCTCCTCCACGGCCACCGTGACCCCGGTGTTCCCGCGCTACGCCCGCGGCGACGCGCCCAAGCGCCACAGCTCGGTGGAGAACATCTCATCCCGGAGCAGCGAGGGCTCGGACGAGGAGTACGGCAGCCCCGTGACCCGGCGGGGCCCGGCCGGCTTCCCCGACGGCCTCAACTACATCGCTCTCAACCTGCTGGATGGCGGCGGCGGTGGCGGCGTGGACAAGTGCCAGGACCTGGTGGGGTTCAAGCCCGCCAGCAGCTGCAAGGGCGGCGTCAACGGATTACACGGCTCGCCGTACGTCTGCCTAGGATTCAAGGAGGCCGCCACCACTGCCAAAGGTCAGTCCCGGCTCGGAACCACGTTCTGATCCACACCGCTTCACACAGCCTGTCTCTGGTGCTGCCTTCAGGGGAGCTACGGATTCTGAGCTTCACATGCTCCCTCCCCCTCCACCTCCCGCTCTGCTGCGACGGCGGAGTGTCCCACGGCGTGTGAACGCAGCGCGCGGCTGCTGTTGAAACGTGACCGAGGAAGAGCGCTGCGGAGTAAACAAGGAGTGGGGGAGGGGCTAAAGACACACCGCGGGGGATGAATGAAAGCTTTCAATGAGCAGAATCACAGATGGACGATACGCCTGCATCGGTATCGGTATCGGCTGCTGACAGTCTCTTTAGCACATCGGTATCGGTCCCATAACCTACACTGGGCCCTCTCTCGGTTGTCCGTTTTCAACAAGCTGTGTTTCCTCAGAGAAAGTCAGTCTTTAAAGTTTCTCCGGTGTGTGTCCCCGAGTAGAGTGTATGTTTCCCAGCATGCCTCTGTCAGAGCGGCGTGCAGCTTGTTTTGCTCCAGCAGCGTTCCGTCTCACGTGTTCCGCTCATGTTCCAGACGGAACATGTTTTCCAGCTCCGGCGACGTGGACTCGAGCACGTAGGCGGCGGAAGCACGGCGGCACGTTCCGCTCCGGCGGAAGCCAGAGGAGGGGGGAGGGGCGGAGCTGCAAACAAAACAGGGTGCATTATGGGAGTCCGGCAGCTCCCACACGGATCATTGACCACAAAACCTGGGGAGGCGGGGTGGGGACAGGACGTCACGCTGACCCTGTTTCCAGGACGACGTCTCATGTTTACAGGACGCTTTCAAAACGGCGTCTGTCTCCATGACGATGTCTCAGAGTTAGCATGTTGGGCCACAAGTTGGCTCATGTACACACTCACACACACACACACACACACACACACACACACACACACACACATACACACACAGTTTTCAGAAAGTTGCATTTTCAAGAAGTTGTTTCCCCCCAGGAATGTACCCCAAACCGTTTCAAAATGATCAGTTGTTGTCGAGACTGACTTGTGCTGTCTCCCGAGTCATGATGTTGTCATAGCGTCTTTTCCTGACTCCAGTGTCTCAGGGTGTCTACAGTCGGTTTCCAGTCGGACTCCAGTGTCTCAGGGTGTTGACAGTCGGTCACCTGGTGTATCAGGGTATCTACAGTCGGTCTCCAGTGTCTCAGGGTGTCTACAGTCGGTTTCCAGTCGGACTCCAGTGTCTCAGGGTGTTGACAGTCGGTCATCTGGTGTATCAGGGTGTCTACAGTCAGTCTCCAGTGTCTCAGGGTGTCTACAGTCGGTTTCCAGTCAGACTCCAGTGTCTCAGGGTGTTGACAGTCGGTCACCTGGTATATCAGGGTATCTACAGTCGGTCTCCAGTGTCTCAGGGTGTTGACAGTCGGTCACCTGGTGTATCAGGGTGTCTACAGTCGGTTTCCAGTCGGACTCCAGTGTCTCAGGGTGTTGACAGTCGGTCACCTGGTGTATCAGGGTGTCTACAGTCGGTCTCCAGTGTCTCAGGGTGTTGACAGTCGGTCTCCAGTGTCTCAGGGTGTCTACAGTCGGTCTCCAGGTCTGCCACTTTCACCATCCACCCATTTGCAGACTGAAGTGGGACGTGTTGTTGTTGTTGTTGTTTTCTCTCTCTCGCCACCTCAAGTCGGCTTACTTGGCGCCCTGGCTTCGGGGTCAGGAGTTTGTTTACCTCTTGGTTTTGTTTACCTCTGCGGCCGGCGGCGGGGGAGGGGGAGGGAGGGGAGCTCAGCAGAGTGGATGTTCTGTTCCACACTCAGATTAGCAGAGTCAGCCGTCTGCAGTGTCAACTCCTGGTGACTCACAGCTTTATCTGGAGGAGCGAACTACAACCCGACAGGCTGACACCGAACTACAACCCGACAGGCTGACCCCGAACTACAACCTGACAGGCTGACGCCGAACTACAACCTGACAGGCTGACGCCGAACTACAACCTGACAGGCTGACACCGAACTACAACCCGACAGGCTGACCCCGAACTACAACCTGACAGGCTGACACCGAACTACAACCTGACAGGCTGACACCGAACTACAACCCGACAGGCTGACCCCGAACTACAACCTGACAGGCTGACACCGAACTACAACCTGACAGGCTGACGCCGAACTACAACCCGACAGGCTGACACCGAACTACAACCTGACAGGCTGACACCGAACTACAACCCGACAGGCTGACCCCGAACTACAACCCGACAGGCTGACCCCGAACTACAACCTGACAGGCTGACGCCGAACTACAACCCGACAGGCTGACCCCGAACTACAACCTGACAGGCTGACCCCGAACTACAACCTGACAGGCTGACGCCGAACTACAACCCGACAGGCTGACGCCGAACTACAACCTGACAGGCTGACCCCGAACTACAACCTGACAGGCTGACGCCGAACTACAACCCGACAGGCTGACCCCGAACTACAACCCGACAGGCTGACCCCGAACTACAACCCGACAGGCTGACCCCGAACTACAACCTGACAGGTTGACGCCGAACTACAACCTGACAGGCTGACCCCGAACTACAACCCGACAGGCTGACCCCGAACTACAACCCGACAGGCTGACCCCGAACTACAACCTGACAGGCTGACCCCGAACTACAACCTGACAGGCTGACCCCGAACTACAACCTGACAGGCTGACGCTGAACTACAACCCGACAGGCTGACGCCGAACTACAACCCGACAGGCTGACGCCGAACTACAACCCGACAGGCTGACGCCGAACTACAACCTGACAGGCTGACGCCGAACTACAACCTGACAGGCTGACACCGAACTACAACCTGACAGTCCTGACACTGAACTCTTTTGTAGGGGAATTAGTGACATGCAGTGGTTACTGTCAGTTGTCGTGAAAACGGGGCCATAGTGTCACCCGATGGTGGCTGTTGGTTGCCGTGGAAATGGGGCGCTACTGACAAGGGATGGTGACTGTTGTCGTGGTAACGGGGCCTTGAGCCTTGTGTCGGGGGATTAATAAAGCGGATGTAAATCTAGAGGAGTTCACACGCTTAACACTCTCATTAGCCTGATTTCCTCACTGCATGCTCACACACACACACACACACACACACACACACACACACACACACACACACACACACACACACACACTCACACACGGAGGAGCGTGTCAGCCTATACGTGCCGTACTCCCCTCTCCTCCTAATGATGCCTCTGCCATCTGCTGCCCCCCACAGATTACCAGGTCCTGCTAACGTCATGCAGGAATGTCCTGCGTGTGGACAGCATGCGCTCGCTCCCACATGCACGCACGTTACGATGGCTAGCTGGTGGGGGGGGGTAGGCTAGCTAAAGAGGTCCGCATGCAAGCTGCACGGTGCTGATGAGGCCGGTTGTTTACAGAGTGGCACATTTTGTACCCGTTTGTATAATTACTTTATGGTTGTTGTGTACATACACACACACACACACACATACACACACACAGTGGTTAATTCACCAAGTCTCCCAACTGTGAAACAGCAGAGGCAGAAAATCCAGTGGCTGGCGTCACATGATACATGGAGAACAAACGTACACGTAACACCAGGGCTTCTCGTGTCAGAGTTTCCAGGCAGCGTGTGTGTGAGTGTGTGTGTGGGGGTTAAAGTAGGCCGGGATGTTCCAGACAGAAGTGCTACTAGCTTGCTGGATAACTGCATGCCCCCCCCCCCCCCCCCTCCACCTCTCCACACACACACAGCCGTGGCTGTAGATGGGATTACAGATTATATGCCCGGTGGGGGTGGGGGTGGGGTGGAGGTGTCGCGGCATCAGAAACGGAACGCGTTTCAGGCAGCGCCTCGGGTTGAGTTGGACCCCCCACCCCGTCCCCCGTCTCCGCTGGTGTGTCCTTAGCAACACACGGCAGAGCGCACCCCCCACCCCGGTTTATGTAACCGCGGCGTTTAGCGGCGGCTGTTATGGTTTATCATCCAGAACTGCATCTGGGGTCCTCTCAGCTGAAAGACGGATTCAGTTTCTTTAGAACTGATTTCTCTTCGTCCTTCTTTCATATAACGTAGATTTTTTCTGGTGTTTCTCTCAGAAAACATCTGAGTAAACATGTTGTTGTTTTCTCTTTCAGACTGAAGGATCCGACCCGGCGTCTCCACTCAACCTGCTGCTCAACTCAAATCCTCTACAGAGAAAAGACTGTACCCAGGGTGTGTGTGTGTGTGTGTGTGCGTGCGTGTGTGCGTGCGTGCATGTTCAGAGGCCGTCTTTCCTGTGAAAAGATCATCAGACGATCACAAACCTAGCTAAAAAGGTACCCACATGCTATTTATTCACCCAGTTCTACCGCCACCTGCGTGTGTGTGTGTGTGTGTGTGTTGAGGTACGCTGAGTATAAATCTATATTTCAAAGAGAGATTTTATTTATTTTTGAATGATGAATGTGCGTAGACGAACCCGAGGCCTTAACGTGGAACCCATGCTTCTGTTGGAAGCGTTTCCGTGGCGACCGGTCGTCGGAAGCGTTTCCATGGCGACCGGTCGTCGGAAGCGTTTCCGTGGCGACCGGTCATCGGAAGCGCCTCCGACCATGGAACCCTCCGCCCTGCTGTGATCAACATTCCACTGCACCACCATCCCGTTCGGGGTCAATGGCGAGCTGACGTTCGCCTGGCGTCAGCGTCCCTGGAATCGAACCAGAAACCCGGGACTGGACCCGACGCCCCGTTTACACGCTGCTCGGACAGCTTTCTGTCAACGCTCCCTTTTACTGCTAGCTCCCTAGGGCCACGCCCACCTCGCTGGACAGCAGGCCCCGTTTCCACGGCAACGGTTCAAGCCCAAGCAGGTTTTTGTTTGAGGGGAACTGAGACGGCGACGTTTTGAACATGATGTCAGTTTACCAGGGTTGAATCTCTCCTGGAATTTTAAGTTGGAAAATCCCTGGGAATTTATGGGAATTCATGGGAATTTACTGACATTGAAATTTGGGCCTTATTTGGAAATTTAAATCTAACTGTGGAAAAGATATTTCAGAAAACTTTCTGTGCGAAAGTATTGATATCGTCGTCTGCTGAACAGGGCAGCAAAGGCCTGGAGTTCTCACAGTTCTAAACTTTCCATTGGGGAATAAACGGGAATATACAGGAATTTCTGGGAACACATGGAGAATTTTCCTAAGTGGAAGTTTGTCTGTCATCAGCGAAGCTGAATATTTTCCCTAAACGTCCCGTCCCCCCAGGCCCTAACAGCGTCCAGCGTGAGGCGCCACCGTTTGTTTTCAGAATGAATCCCGGTACCCGGGCGTGTTGCAGTGACCGGTACCCGGGCGTGTTGCAGACTGACCGGTACCCAGGCGTGTTCCGGACTGACCGGTACCCGGGCGTGTTGCGGACTGACCGGTACCCGGGCGTGTTGCAGACTGACCGGTACCCAGGCGTGTTCCGGACTGACCCGTACCCAGGCGTGTTGCGGACTGACCGGTACCCGGGTGTGTTGCGGACTGACCGGTACCCGGGTGTGTTGCGGACTGACCCGTACCCAGGCGTGTTGCGGACTGACCGGTACCCGGGCGTGTTGCGGACTGACCGGTACCCGGGCGTGTTGCGGACTGACCGGTACCCGGGCGTGTTGCGGACTGACCGGTACCCGGTGTGTTTGCGGACTGACCGGTACCCCGGGCGTGTTGCGGACTGACCGGTACCCGGGCGTGTTGCGGACTGACCGGTACCCGGGTGTGTTGCGGACTGACCGGTACCCGGGTGTGTTGCGGACTGACCCGTACCCAGGCGTGTTGCGGACTGACCCGTACCCAGGCGTGTTGCGGACTGACCCGTACCCGGGCGTGTTGCGGACTGATCAGTACCCGGCGCAGTGTGAATGTGGGCGGAGCTGGACCCGGGTTCTGCAGGGTGTATATTGTGTACATATTCATGAGCTCTCCAGAGGGGAGCTGCTCTTCTCTCCCTCACTGTCACGTTCTATACATAGAATATATATATAAATATGAATATATAATGTCAGAATCCTATTGGTCTATTTTATTAAGCAGCTCTCTGCCTTGTCAGCTCTTTACCTACAGCGTATGCAACAGGACCGGCTAGTTTACAGCCCTGGAACCAAATGCAACTTGATTTCTTCACTGTACGTCCCTGTCTCTGAAAGCTTTGGTTTTGATGGATTTCTTTTCATTTCCTGTGGCGTCTGAAAGCGTCTTGTTCTGGACTGTGTGGTCTTCCATCTGTACATAGACCAGGAAGCGGTTCTGAAGGTTCTCATGGTCTCTGTCGGTTCTGCTCCTCACCTTCCTCTGTCCTCACCTCTCAGTAGAGTCTATGGAAATAAATGGATTTATTTAACGAGAATGAGGCTGCTGTCATCATTCTGTCTACCTCACTCCGTGTGACACGGTCTCCATGGAAACGCAGGTATGTGCATTCCCCACTCTGTCCCCCGGGACTTCCTGACCGTAGAGACTTCAAACCGACGCTCACGAAAGCTTTCGTCCCACATAGATCTACAAACCACGCTAGATCCAACAGGAAGTCCGCCATTTCCCTTTCAAAGTAAAATCTGGATCAAAATCACTCCCGCTGTCAGTCACAATGGAGCCGGATGGAGGAAAATCTCACACTTTTAAGAAACTGAAGCTTCTGGTGTCAAAACTAAAACTTTCAGTACTTTGAAAAGCTGACAGACTGAAAGACAACCAGTGTTTCTGTCAAAAGAGATGGATTTTGCTCACTTTTGCCCAAAGTGAGCTGATCAAGGAGCAGTTTTCTCCCAAAGAGAAGCACTGTTTTTCTCTGCCCCCTCCCCATATATGGGCGGAGAGCGATGACATCATCCAGCGGACAGCAGCTGCCAGTCAAACTCTGACAGTCAGTTCCTTTCTTTAGTGACTCTGAAAAGCAGTAACAAGGTACAGGACGGTCACAAGTGTCAAGATTTCGCGTTAAGTCCTGTTCCGTCTCTCTGAAGTCCTCTGAGTGGCTCCAGAAGCCCCGTGTCTCAGAAACATGCCGGAGAGCAGAGTCCAGAGTCCAGAGGGGGACGCTTGTCCTCTCAGATCTGTCCCGTCATCAGGTCCTCCTACAGCCCAGCGGGACGGCGATAGCACCAGTTGCATAAGCAGCAGCAGAAAGGTGAGAAGTCGAGGAAAACACCGAGATAAGGGGAGATTAGAGACGTCCTGGATAAGACAGGCAGAGCAGGACACCCTGTCAGGACCAGGACACGCTCCGGGAAAGGAGACTGATGGGATGAGGAGGGAAGAAAAGACAAGGTGTGCACTGATACCAGATACCGATATCAGTTCACCTACAGCTTCTTTAGCATGTAGCATTTAGCATGTAGAATTAGCATGTAGCATATATCATGTAGCATTGGCACGTAGCATTAACATGTAGCATTGGCATGTAGCATGCAGCCTGTAACATTAGCATGTAGCACTGACGTGTAGCATGTAGCATTGGCATGTAGCATGTAGCATGTAGCATTGGCATTTTGCATGTAGCATGCAGCCTGTAGCATGTAACATGCAGCATGTAGCATTAGCATTAGCATTAGCATGTAGCATGCAGCTGCCCCTGCAGTGATGTGGCTTCCTTCTGACAGAAGAGTGTCCAGAACATGATGTAACCCAGCCGGAGCGTGGCCCGGGTCAGCAGGGTCATTTCATAACGTCAGCAGAGGGAGGGAGGAGGGAGGGCGGCACAGCGGCTGTTCCAGGAGGGGAGGTGTTCAAAACACTCCTACTAAAACACCAACACAGTTTTTGTATTGGGTGCAGTTGTTTCATCTCCTCCTCCTCCGCCCCCCCCCCCCCCCCCCCCCCCCCCCCCCCCCGTGGTGACGCGTGCGTCCGACGTGCTGACGTCAGTTGTTTACTCTCTCGGCTCGTTGCAGTGCGGATCACGTCCAGCAGGGGTTACGTAACACTGCGCTGCAGAGCGGGTGTGTGCGCGGGTGTGCGTCGGTGCACGCGCTGCTGCAGCCTGCACCACATCATGCAGGAGCATGCACGGAGGGTTCACCACTGGAGCAGAGAGCCCCCCCCCCCCCCCCCCCCCCCCCCCCCCCCGCTCTGCAGCAGCAGACATGTAAACAACCCCCGCTCTGGTCACGTGCTGCCCCCTGCCGGCAGCAGGAAGGAGGACTTGAACCAAACCTGACCTGTTCCATCTAAAATCATTGTGTTTGTGTTGACACACTCCATTAAAGGCATGTGTGTGAGTGATTGATCCGCTGTCCTCACCCCCCCCAGAGGACTGGACTCTGATCCACAATGATCCCGGGAGAGGACACAAACACCTCCTGCAGCACGGCCGTGCGTTATCTTCAACCAACCAGCTGATTACTGAGGACGGAGGCTCCCGGGCGCCCTCTGCCGGTCCGGACCGGAACTACCACACAGACTTTCATTCATAAAATTACAATGCCGACACGTTTTTCCCCTTTTTTTCCTTTACACGAACAGAAATGTGTTTTGGTGGGCGATGCGACAATAATATAGAAAATAAAAAGATTAACAGTAAATACGAACCGAAAATGTACAAATATTTAAATTATGATGAGCAAAATATTTCAGTTCTATCATGAATCATGTCGGTTCTAAAATAACAATCCTGAAAACCAGTTGAATTTAATGAATTAAATAATGTATAATAGATATAAAAATGCACATACATGAAACTTTCAGTTTATCACATTTTTCTTGTTTTATTCACGTTCCGGACCTTTAGTTCCGTTTGTGTTTCCGGTGGGAACCTTTTCACTGGCGTCCCCGTCAACTCTGTTTGAGGAAGTGTTAAAATGCCGCTAACTGTGAGAAATATGCTTTAATAGAGTTTATTGGAGGATTCAAAGAGTGGGTTCTCTTCATTTGGAGGATTCGGACACTCGGTAACACATTTTATATCTATTTATCTTTTATTATCTTGTCTTTCTGACTACACTGAAGCGTTACGTACTCTTTACTATTTTTTTGTTTAATGCGGGCAAAATATTTCACCAAGCTGTTCATAACACCGCGAAATAACCTCAAAACATTTTAATCAAATCGTAAATCACACTTTTATTTGTTAAAAATGTTTATAACGTAGACAGTTTTCTCCTAACATGGTGAGGGCACGAGCCGGCTGGCTCGTCCCCTGATTGGCTGCTCTGCTGTAGTCCATGCCTTCACCATCCTAGGGAAAAAAAAACACGCAATGAAACAGGTTTTCTTATTTGGAGAATCTTTTAAAATTCTTAAATATCGATATCGATTTATCTAAGTAACAGTCACAAACCGTCTGGGTGTCGGATATGGACTAATTTTAACTCTTTAATTTACTAAAATGTTATAAATTCCCGGTTTGCTGATTTACATTTTAGACTGTGTTGTTTGGATGTTTTTTGTCAACATGAATCCAAACTGGAACGGAAGTAAATACAAGAATTACTCGACAGAAGTCTGTAGTTTCAGTCGTCGTTTTAAGTGAAGTCAAAAAACTTTTGTAGCGTTTTTTACGGTTTGTTTACAAGACAACAGTGCTGACACTGAAAGGACGACTTTTTGGAAATGCAGTGGAAACGGAGGAAAGCATGACGTTTTGGAAACGCTCTCCAGCTCATTGATTTCTGGTGTTTCCAGGTGTTCCTCAGTCCTCCAGCTGATTGTGCTCTCCTTTGTTTTCCAGGTTCCATGGAGGGAACTTCTAGAAGCCCCGCTGTTGCCGGACCGTCGGTCGCCGGGCCATCGGTTGCCGGGCCGACCGTTACTGGGCCCACCGTTGCCTCTCAGGTTCCTTTCCTGGACTTGTGCAACGTTCTGGAGAAGATCCAGAAGTCCAAGCTGCGTCCGGAGAAGTCGAAGATCCTGCGGGACTTCATGGACTCGTGGCGGAGCTTCCATTCGGCGCTGCACAAGGACGACCCCGACACCAGCGACTCCTTCTACCCCGCCATGCGCCTGATCGTGCCGCCGTTCGAGCGGGAGCGGATGGCGTATGGCATCAAGGAGAACATGCTGGCCAAGCTGTACATCGACGTCCTGGGACTCCCGAAGAATGGGCCGGAGGCCGGCAAGCTGCTGAACTACCGCGCGCCGACCACCACCCAGGGGGACGCCGGGGACTTCGCCAGCATGGCCTACTTCGTCCTGAAGAAGCGCTGCGCCAGCCGGGGCAGCCTGAGCATCGCCGAGGTCAACGACTTCCTGGACTCGGTGGCCGTGAACAACGCGGGGAAGAAGAAGAACCTGGTGAAGGACGGCCTGCTGCAGCTCATCACGCGCAGCTCGGCGCTGGAGCAGAAGTGGCTGATCCGCATGATCCTGAAGGACATGAAGCTGGGCGTCAGCAAGGAGACGGTGCTGCAGGTGTTCCACCCCGACGCCCCCGAGCTCTACAACGTCAACACCGACCTGAAGAAGGTGTGCCTGCAGCTGCACCGCCCGTCCGTGTCCCTGAGCGACGTGTCCGTCGGGCTCTTCTCCGCCTTCAAGCCCATGCTGGCCGCCGTGGCCAACATCCGCCACGTGGAGCGGCAGATGGGCGGCGCGCCGTTCTACATCGAGACCAAGCTGGACGGGGAGCGCATCCAGCTGCACAAAGACGGCGACGTGTACAAGTACTTCAGCCGCAACGCCTTCGAGTACACGCAGCAGTTCGGCGGCTCGCCGCTGGAGGGCTCGCTGACGCCGTACATCCACAACGTGTTCCAGAGCCACGTGGTCAGCTGCATCCTGGACGGCGAGATGATGGCCTTCAGCCCGGCGGCCGACGTCTTCATGCAGAAGGGCAGCAAGTTTGACGTCAAGCGGCTGATGGAGGACTCGGAGCTGCAGGCCTGCTTCTGCGTCTTCGACGTCCTGCTCATCAACGGACGCAAGCTGGGCAAGGAGCCGCTGGCGGAGCGGCGCCGCAGCCTGCAGACCGTCTTCACCCCCGTCAGGGGCCGCCTCCACCTGGTGGCCCAGGCGGAGGCGCGCACGGTGCAGGAGGTGGTCGCCGCGCTCAACGACGCCATCGACAGCCGGGAGGAGGGCATCATGGTGAAGGACCCGGCGTCCGTCTACAAACCCGACAAGCGCGGCGAGGGCTGGCTGAAGATCAAGCCGGAGTACGTGGACGGCCTGATGGACGAGCTGGACCTGCTCATCGTCGGGGGCTACTGGGGGAAGGGCCGGCGCGGCGGCATGATGTCCCACTTCCTGTGCGCCGTGGCTGAGGCGGCGCCGCCCGGCGAGGAGCCGTCGGCGTTCCACACGCTGTGCCGCGTGGGCTCCGGCTACACCATGAAGGAGCTGTACGACCTGGGCCTGAAGCTGGCCCCGCACTGGAAGGTGTTCCGCAAGAGCGACCCGCCGCCCGCCGTGCTCTGCGCCGCCGAGAAGCCCGAGGTGTACATCGAGCCGCGCCACTCCGTCATCGTGCAGGTCAAGGCGGCGGAGATCGTCTCCAGCGACATGTACCGGACCGGCTGCACGCTGCGCTTCCCCCGCATCGAGAGGATCCGCGACGACAAGCTGTGGCACCAGGCCACCACGCTGGCCCAGCTGGACCGCTTCCGCACCAAGGCGTCCGGCAAGCTGGCGTCGCGCCACCTCCGCATCGACGGCGACGAGCCGCAGAAGAAGAAGCGCCGGGCGCCGCAGAAGGCCAAGACCACGGCCGGAGTCCTCAACCACTTCAAGGCCCAGGACCTGTCCGCCGTCGCCATGGAGACCGACATGTTCCAGGACGTGGAGTTCTGCATCCTCAACGGGACCCAGGAGCACTCCAAGTCCGAGCTGGAGAGGGGCGTGGCCAGGTAACTGTCTCCATGACAACGGGTCAACTGTCTCCCTGATGACGGGTTAACTGTCTCTGTGGGAACAGGTTAACTGTCTCCGTGGAAACAGGTTAACTGTCTCCGTGGAAACAGGTTAACTGTCTCTGTGGGAACAGGTTAACTGTCTCTGTGGGAACAGGTTAACTGTCTCTGTGGAAACAGGTTAACTGTCTCCGTGACGACGGGTTAACTGTCTCCATGACGACGAATTAACTGTCTCCATGACGATTAATTAACTGTCTCTGTGACGATGGGTTAACTGTCTCCATGACGACGAATTAACTGTCTCCATGACGATGAATTAACTGTCTCTGTGACGATGGGTTAACTGTCTACGTGACGACGGGTTAACTGTCTCCATGATGACGAGTTAACTGTCTCTGTGACGATGGGTTAACTGTCTCCGTGGAAACAGGTTAACTGTCTCCATGACGACGAGTTAACTGTTTACGTGACGACAGGTTAGCTGTTTCCCTGACGACGGGTCAACTGTCTCCATGGAAACAGGTAGTAGACCCTGTGCACATGTTCCAACAGAACACACCAGAAACCTGATCAACCTGTTGATCCAGCTGTCATGAGTCTTTGCCGTTTCCGTGGAGACAGACGCGGTCTGCAGCCGGCCTCTGAAGGGAGGCGCTGTCCCCTGACCGGTTGCCGTGGAGACGCCGCCTCACCGTGTCCTTGCTGTGTTGTGTCCCAGGTGCGGAGGGCTGGTGGTTCAGAACCCGGGCCCGGACACCTACTGCGTGGTGGCGGGCGTGGAGAACCGGCGCGTGAAGAACGTGGTGCAGTCGGACCGCCACGACGTGGTGCACGCCTCCTGGCTGCTGGCCTGCCTGGACCGCCGCCAGGTGGTGCCGTGGCAACCGCGCCACATGATCCACATGTCCCCGCCCACCAGGGAGCACTTCGCCAAGGAGTACGACGCCTACGGCGACAGCTACTTCGCCGACACGGACGAGCGGCAGCTGCGGGAGGTGTTTGAGCGCATGGCGGCGGGCGGGGCGGCGGCGGCGGACGTGGACGTGGCCCGGCTGGAGGAGCGCTACGGCTGGAGCGACCTCGCCACCAGCATGTTCAGACCCTTCCGCGCCTACCTGGATGGCGCCGACCCCCTCCTGCGCCTGCGGGCGCTGGAGTTCCGCCTCCACGGCGGGACGGTGGCGGCGGCGCCGGAGGAGGGCGTGTCGCACGTCCTGGTCGCCACGGAGACGGCGGCCGGCGAGCTGAAGGCCCTGCGGCGCCGCTTCACCAGGAAGTTCAAGATCGTCAGGGAGGCCTGGGTGACGGACTGCATCCAGGCCGGACACCTGCTCAGCGACGCCCCCTACCTGCTCTGAGAGGCTTTTATTCTGAAAAGCTTCACCCTGCATCCAGGCTGGTCACCTGCTCTGAAAAGCTTTTATTCTGAAGGGCTGCACCCTGTGTCCAGGCTGGACCCTTGCTCTGAAAGGCTTTTATTCTGAAGGGCTTCACCCTCCATTAAGGCCGTACACCTGCTCTGAAACACTCTTAATCTTTTATTCTGAAAGGTTCAATCCTCCATCAAGGCTGGTCACCTGGTCTGAAACACTCTAATCTTTTATTCTGAAAGGTTCAATCCTCCATCAAGGCTGGTCACCTGGTCTGAAACACTCTAATCTTTTATTCTGAAAGGTTCAATCCTCCATCAAGGCTGGTCACCTGGTCTGAAACACTCTAATCTTTTATTCTGAAAGGTTCAATCCTCCATCAAGGCTGGTCACCTGGTCTGAAACACTCTAATCTTTTATTCTGAAAGGTTCAATCCTCCATGGAGGCTGGTCACCTCATCTGAAACACTTTAATCTCTTATTGTGAAGGGTTTAATCCTCCATCAGGGCCGGTCACCTACTCTGAAATGCTTTTATTCTGAAAGGTTTAATCCTCCATGGAGGCCGGTCACTTCATCTGAAATGCTTTTATTCTGAAGGGTTTAATCCTCCATGGAGGCCGGTCACTTCATCTGAAATGCTTTTATTCTGAAGGGTTTAATCCTCCATTGAGGCCGGTCACTTCATCTGAAATGCTTTTATTCTGAAGGGTTTAATCCTCCGTGGGGGCCTTCACCAACTCTGAAATGCTTTAATCTTTTATTGTGAAGGGTGTAATCTGGGAAATTGTGTCTTGAGCAATAGTCCCCAATAAAGAAGTGTCAGTGTTTTTACCTGGAGGACATGGAAGTGACGGGTTCTCCTGATGAGAACGTTCTGGTCTCTGTGGAAAGACTCTCCCCCTGTGAGGAGGAGGAGGGTTTTCAGTTATTTGATGGAAGAAGGAGAACGTTTCTCATCGGATCCTCATTTCCATGCTCTCCTGCTCTGCAGACGTGTGGAAATCTGCCTCGTGGTTTTACTTGTTCATGTTTTGGTGCAGTACTGCTGATCAATAAAGGTTTTCAATCCAGGAGTGGAGCAGCCGTTTCATTTCCTCACAACCAACAGGCCTGTCAGGAGTTTCTCACAGGCGGGAGCAGACTGACGGACGGCTCACCAGGAAACTTTCATGTTGAGTAAACTCTGAGTTCGTGAGGAAATGAGGCCAGTTTTTCATTTTGACACAGACTAATGAGAAAACTTCAATACCATCAAGTGATAAAACTGTATCCAAATCATCTTTTCTTGTCAGAAAATGAAAACGGCAGCTTTCTCATTCTGAAAGACAAAACTTTCAGAATAAAGAGAAAAAACATGACAATGAAAAGAGTCAAAGATGAGAAAACATTCTCATAGTTCTGACAAAATGAATTGTGCTTGTAAGTAGTTCAGCTGGGTTTACTCATTTCTCGGAGGAGGTTAGAACGTTTTCTAAGGCCACTTTGTGAAAAGGCGGAGTGTGGTTGAGCAGAAAGTCTCCGCCTCTCACTGATCAGCTGATGGGTTTGATACTGACTGATACTTTCTGCTCTCATCACTGGTGCCGGTATCTTTGATAAGAATTTTCACAACACTACAGACACGTTTTGATCCACTTGACAGGATAATTTTGATTCAAAATGAAGTAATGAATGAAATGTGTTTACATTTTTCGTCTACTTTGCTTTAATCTAACTGTGTATCAAAGTGAAAGTTTCCTCAGGTTTAAATCCATCCTGACAGGCTGAACCTGGAGCACAAATCCCCTCAAATACTCTTTCCTCTACTTTCCCGTCAGTCCCTCTGCTCTGATGCGCGCTCCTGCAGGTGCCGCGGCGCGCACACGTCACAGACAGACCGGAAGTAGAGGCACAGCGCCTACAAAATAAAGTGCAGACATGAACGACTTCAGATCGTGATTTTTTTCTCTTTTGTACAACAACGTGATCAAACCAACCAAGATAATGTTTTTACTGAGCAGCAGCAGTGAACAGAATAAGAACAGACTTTGGATTTAATGGTTTTGTTTTTCTAAATCTGAAGAAAATGTGAGAATAGGTGTTAAAAGAATGAACATCAAGTAAAAAATAGCATTTAAAGTGAAAACGCATGTTTTTTTCATAAAAGTTTCACATTCACATGAAAATGCTTTGCAATTGGTATAGTTCTGCATTTGTATGCGTTTCCATGGTGAAAGAGCTGGAGCTGTTGACAGAATAGATTACAAACAGGAAACACCACATTAATCTCTATTCGGGCTGAAATGTTGCTGTGAGACAAGAGATCAATCACGCTTCATTTCTAACTGCAGATAACATTTCCACATCTATTGCCATAGATATATGTCAACAGATGTCTGTACTTCCATTTAAAAGCTGTATTTGAAGGATCAGGGCTCTATGGCTGTATCTCTATCTGCTCTATGGCTGTATCTCTATCTGCTCTATGATCAGGGCTCTATGGCTGTATCTCTACCTGCTCTATGGCTGTATCTCTATCTGCTCTATGGTTGTATCTCTATCTGCTCTATGGTTGTATCTCTATCTGCTCTATGACTGTATCTCTATCTGCTCTATGATCAGAGCTCTATGGCTGTATCTCTATCTGCTCTATGACTGTATCTCTATCTGCTCTATGGTTGTATCTCTATCTGCTCTATGGTTGTATCTCTATCAGCTCTATGACTGTATCTCTATCTGCTCTATGATCAGGGCTCTATGGCTGTATCTCTACCTGCTCTATGGTTGTATCTCTATCTGCTCTATGACTGTATCTCTATCTGCTCGATGATCAGGGCTCTATGGTTGTATCTCTACCTGCTCTATGACTGTATCTCTATCTGCTCGATGATCAGGGCTCTATGGTTGTATCTCTATCTGCTCTATGACTGTATCTCTATCTGCTCGATGATCAGGGCTCTATGGTTGTATCTCTACCTGCTCTATCGCTGTATCTCTGTCTGCTCTATGGCTGTATCTCTATCTGCTCTATGGTTGTATCTCTACCTGCTCTATGACTGTATCTCTACCTGCTCTATGATCAGGGCTCTATGACTGTATCTCTGGTTCCTGGTGTGATGACGTCATGTAGAGCCTTCGGGAGTTGCTACAGTGTATAAGTTGTAAATGACGTCATCATGGCATTAAGTCCAGGAGGCAGTTACAGTTAGTAACTGAGTTTGTATCTTTTAAAAGTAACTAAGTACTCAGCACAGTAAGTACTGCGTTACTTTAAAAGGCCCAACTCCAACCACCGGATTTAGTTTGGTCAAGAAATACACTCCAAATACACAGGGCAAGTGAAAACATGGAGGCGACGGTGAGTCTTATTGTGGAGGGCCCCGCCGGAAGCGCCGCCCCTGTTGGCCGCGCACTCGGTCCAGCTTGGCGCGCGCCACTCGCACACCGTCTCCGGGCGAACATGGCGGCACCTTGACGGAACGGCAGCGGGGTGAAGAGAAGCAGAGCCCGCAGCCCAGCGCCACTCCGCAGCCGCAGCCGCAGCCGCACACCGCCATGCGGGGCCCCGCCGCACCGAGGCCGGGGGAGACGCTCCAGTAACGGGAGTCGAGGCTGCGCAGAGGAGCGGCGCGGCGGGGAGGAGGAGGAGGAGGAGGAGGAGGAGGAGGAGGAGGACAGCCATGGAGGATGCGGCCCGTCTCCTGCCCCTCTCGGATGGGAAGCGCCGCTGAAGGCACCGAGCAGCCGCCCGACGCTCCGCGGAGCCCCGGTCCATGAGCGCAGCGGCGGCGGAGCCCACACGGTGGAGGCGGCCGGTTCCCAAAATATGACCAGGGGTGCTGGGACGTGTTGGCAGCAAGCAGACGACGACGGCGTCCGAATCTGGCTCGAGCCCCCCCGCGACACCCAGAAGCCATTCACCGACTCCGAGAGGGCGCAGAGATGGCGGCTGTCCCTGGCCTCGCTCCTCTTCCTCACCGTGCTGCTCTCTGATCGCCTGTGGTTCCGCGCCGAGGCCACGCTGCTGGCCCGGACCCGGGACAGGCTCCTCCTCCTCCCCCCCCCGCAGCCCAGCCTCAGAGGAACCCCCCAGCATATTTTTCTAGGAAACTCCAGCGGGACCTGGTGGCGGATGGACGCCTGCCACCGGGACCGCGTCTCCGCGGACTGCCTCGCGCTGGCGGACGCGGACGCGGACCGCCTGTGCGCGGGCCTGGCGTCCTCGTCCCCCGCCGAGCGGGGGGGCAACGTGAGCGATTTGTACCTGTCGTTTTGTAACTCCTACTCGCTGCTGGACCTGTTCCGCGGCGCCGCCAGTCCGGACAACCTCAACTGCAGCCTGGACGTGCTGCTGGGCGGCGACGCCGGCCGCTGCAGCCTGTGCGTGCAGGCGTACCAGCGCTACGACCAGCACGCGCAGGAGAAGTACGAGGACTTCGAGGCGCTCGCGCAGAAGTACGAGCCCGCCGCCTTCTCCGTCAGGACGTGCATGGAGCGCTGCAAGGTAGGCTGCGCGTGGGGAGGGAGGGGGTGCAGGGGTAAGAGAGGGGGGGTACAGGGGTTGGAGGGGGCTACAGGTGTGGGGGGGGGGGCTAAAGGCATAGCCAGGGGACTACAGGTATAGGAGGTGCTACAGGTGTAGAGGGCTACAGGTGTGTGTGTGTGTGTGGGGGGGGGGGGGGGGGGGGGGGGGCAGGTGTAGGGGGGTGTACAGATAGAGAGGATTTGGTGAATAGATTTCTTCTCTATTGATCGTTTCCATTGTTTTCAGCCCAGCTTCAGTTTGTTAGTGTAACATTCATCTGCTTTAGTAAACATTCATCTGTTGTAGATAGTATAACATTCATCCACTGTAGATAACATTCATCCGCTGTAGTTAGTGTAACATTGATCCATTGTAGTTATTGTAACATTCATCCGTTGTAGATAGTATAACATTCATCCATTGTAGTTATTGTAACATTCATCCGTTGTAGTTAACGTTGTAGTTAACATTCATCCGTTGTAGTGAACATTCATCCACTGTAGATAACATTCATCCATTGTAGTTACTGTGACTTTCATCCGTTGCAGTTAACGTTCATCCTTTGTAGTTAACATTCATCCGTTGTAGTCAACATTCATCCATTGTATTTAGCGTTTATCCTTTGCAGCAAACATTCATTCATCTATTGTAGCAAACTTTCATTCTTCCGTTGTAGCAAACATTCATCCATTGTAGTTAGTGTAACTTTCATAAGTTGTAGTTAACATTCATCCGTTGCAGTTAACATTCATCCGTTGTTGTCGGTGTAACTTCTATCCAATGGAGGTAGTATTCATTAATTGTAGTTCATCCATTGATCCCGACCTGTAACCTTCTGATTGAAAGACGATCACTTCACCAAGTGGCCTGTGTGTGTGTGTGTGTGTGTGTGTGTGTGTGTGTGTGTGTGTGTGTGTGTGTTCTCGTATTTCTATCCTTGTTGGGGCCAAATGTCCCCACAAGGATAGCAAAACGTGGAACGACGTGCCTTGTGGGGACCTTTTTCCGGTCCTAAGTAGGAGAAACAGTGTTTTCTTGACCATGTTGTTGTTACTGAAAAAAGTAAAAGTGCAAAAACATTTCTTTAGGGTTAGGCTTTGTTGTGGTGTGGGTTAGGGTTAGGGTAAGGGTCAGGGTTAGGGGCTAGACATGAATGGGAGTCAATGGACGGTCCCCACGAGGATAGAAATACGAGACTGTGTGTGTGTGTGTGTGTGTGTGTGTGTGTGTGTGTGTGTGTGTGTGTGTGTGTGTGTGTGTGTGTGTTGATCTTTGCCCTCCTCCTCCTGTCACCATGGAGAGAAGGTTTCTTACTTCTTCATCTCCTCTTTGGCTCAGGTCCTCGGCCCTGAATGGTCCAGGTCCTGGTCCCTGATCGGTGCAGGTCTGAGCCCCTCTGGTCCAGGTTTGGGCCAGCGATAGGTCCAGGTCCTGGTCCCTGATCGGTCCCGGGCCGGGCCCCTCTGCTCCGGGTCCGGGTCCAGGTCCTGGCCCGGCCCCTCAGGTCCTCCAGCTGTACAGCCAGCAGGCAGCAGCCTGATGTGTAATGTCAACATGTGCTCATCTCCACATGGAGGGTTCATTAAGTCAAGAGCAGCTTCACTGGCTAATGGTCCGGAACAGGTCTGTTGGCTCAGGACTGGAGGAGGAGGGGGGTAGGGGGGTTTAGACCACTGATAACCTGGACCTGGCTCCATTCAGACCCCTGAACCCTCTGATCACTGATCAGAAGCAGAAGCCATGAATGAATGAGGAGAAGCAGTTTGCGTCTGGGCTGTGTCACAGTGATCACTCTGAATGTGTTCAGTTACCCTCCAGGCAGGGGCCAGTTTGGGAGAGTGAGTGTGTTTTTGGACAGTTCTCTTGGTTCTGTCCTGTTTTGATTTTAGTTTTAGTCTCATCTTTGTGTCGACCTGTCATTTCAGTTTTTATTAGTTTTGGTCTCGCTCATACTCTTTTTGTGTAGTCAGGTTTAACTGGACTAAAGGTCTGAGCATTCTAGTCAGAATAACCCAGGACTGCTTCAGTCTGGCTTTAGTCAGAGAAAGTGGTACTTTCCTCTCTTTTCAGTAATGTAATTCTATTTCAACAATCAGTACAGTATAATTTCCTAGTATAGTATAGACAAAATCAAATTCTGACTGTTATATTATTGTTACCTTCTGAACTCCAGAATACACCGTTCCAGACATGGACAACACTGTGGTCCTGGAGGTACACACGCAAAAGTTTAAATGAAGTAAATGATTAAGATATCCTCACGACTGACATCAAAATATGAATATATTCAAGTTTAACATACCAAGTAATGAAGAGCATGAATGCAATTCACAACGCTATCACAATAAAGTGTGTGTGTGTCTTGATGTAACCTGCATGTTGCTGTAGGGGCACCGTGTCACGCTGTACTGGCATCGTGCACACCGCTCATGGTAGTAGCCAAGGGGAAAAGTTTTGGGGACCATATGAACGTATTGACTACCAGAATGCACCTGGTTTGGATCTCTGAGGCGCCGCTCTGGCTCAGACTGGAGGAAACCACTGCTCCATGGCACTGTGGCGCTCAGCTGGCACACTCTGATACAGTCTGAACCTCGGATACAGTCTGAACCTCGGATACAGTCTGAACACTCACATACACTCTGAACACCCCGATACAGTCTGAACACTCCGATACAGTCTGAACACTCTGATACAGTCTGAACACTCCGATACAGTCTGAACACTCTGATACAGTCTGAACACTCCGATACAGTCTGAACACTCCGATACAGTCTGAACACTCCGATACTGTCTGAACACACTGATACAGTCTGAACACTCCCATACAGTCTGAACACTCCGATACAGTCTGAACACTCTGATACAGTCTGAACACTCCGATACAGTCTGAACACTCTGATACAGTCTGAACACTCTGATACAGTCTGAACACTCCCATACAGTCTGAACACTCCCATACAGTCTGAACACTCCGATACAGTCTGAACACTCTGATACAGTCTGAACACTCTGATACAGTCTGAACTCTCCGATACAGTCTGAACACTCCGATGCAGTCTGAACACTCTGATACAGTCTGAACACTCCGATGCAGTCTGAACACTCTGATACAGTCTGAACACTCCCATACAGTCTGAACACTCCGATGCAGTCTGAACACTCCCATACAGTCTGAACACCCCGATACAGTCTGAACACTCCCATACAGTCTGAACACCCCGATACAGTCTGAACACTCCGATACAGTCTGAACACTCTGATACAGTCTGAACACTCTGATACAGTCTGAACACTCCGATACAGTCTGAACACTCCCATACAGTCTGAACTCTCTGATACAGTCTGAACACTCTGATACAGTCTGAACACTCCCATACAGTCTGAACACTCCGATACAGTCTGAACACTCTGATACAGTCTGAACACTCTGATACAGTCTGAACACTCCCATACAGTCTGAACACCCCGATACAGTCTGAACACTCCGATACAGTCTGAACACCCCGATACAGTCTGAACACTCCGAAACAGTCTGAACACCCCGATGCAGTCTGAACACTCCGATACAGTCTGAACACTCCGATACAGTCTGAACACCCTGATACAGTCTGAACCTCCGATACAGTCTGAACTCTCCGATACAGTCTGAAAACTCTGATACAGTCTGAACTCTCTGATACAGTCTGAACACTCTGATGACAGTCTGAACACAGATACTTTCTGGTGGTCCGTTGACAGTCTTTCCGGTGGTCTCCTGGTGGTCCGTTGACAGTCTTTCCGGTGGTCTCCTGGTGGTCCGTTGACAGTCTGTCCGGTGGTCTCCTGGTGGTCCGTTGACAGTCTTTCCGGTGGTCTCCTGGTGGTCCGTTGACAGTCTTTCCGGTGGTCTCCTGGTGGTCCGTTGACAGTCTTTCCGGTGGTCTCCTAGTGGTTCGTTGACAGTCTTTCCGGTGGTCTCCTGGTGGTCCGTTGACAGTCTTTCCGGTGGTCTCCTGGTGGTCCGTTGACAGTCTTTCCGGTGGTCTCCTGGTGGTCCGTTGACAGTCTTTCCGGTGGTCTCCTGGTGGTCCGTTGACAGTCTTTCCGGTGGTCTCCTGGTGGTCCGCTGACAGTCTTTCCGGTGGTCTCCTGGTGGTCCGTTGACAGTCTTTCCGGTGGTCTCCTGGTGGTCCGTTGACAGTCTTTCCGGTGGTCTCCTTTTGGTCAGTTGACAGTCTTTCCGGTGGTCTCCTGGTGGTCCGTTGACAGTCTTTCCGGTGGTCTCCTGGTGGTCCGTGACAGTCTTTCCGGTGGTCTCCTGGTGGTCCGTTGACAGTCTTTCCGGTGGTCTCCTGGTGGTCCGTTGACAGTCTTTCCGGTGGTCTCCTGGTGGTCCGTTGACAGTCTGTCCGGTGGTCTCCTGGTGGTCCGTTGACAGTCTGTCCGGTGGTCTCCTGGTGGTCCGTTGACAGTCTTTCCGGTGGTCTCCTGGTGGTCCGTTGACAGTCTTTCCGGTGGTCTCCTAGTGGTTCGTTGACAGTCTTTCCGGTGGTCTCCTGGTGGTCCGTTGACAGTCTTTCCGGTGGTCTCCTGGTGGTCCGTTGACAGTCTTTCAGGTGGTCTCCTGGTGGTCCGTTGACAGTCTTTCCGGTGGTCTCCTGGTGGTCCGTTGACAGTCTTTCCGGTGGTCTCCTGGTGGTCCGTTGACAGTCTTTCCGGTGGTCTCCTGGTGGTCCGCTGACAGTCTTTCCGGTGGTCTCCTGGTGGTCCGTTGACAGTCTTTCCGGTGGTCTCCTGGTGGTCCGTTGACAGTCTTTCCGGTGGTCTCCTTTTGGTCAGTTGACAGTCTTTCCGGTGGTCTCCTGGTGGTCCATTGACAGTCTTTCCGGTGGTCTCCTGGTGGTCCGTTGACAGTCTTTCCGGTGGTCTCCTGGTGGTCCGTTGACAGTCTTTCCGGTGGTCTCCTGGTGGTCCGTTGACAGTCTTTCCGGTGGTCTCCTGGTGGTCCGTTGACAGTCTTTCCGGTGGTCTCCTGGTGGTCCGTTGACAGTCTTTCCGGTGGTCTCCTGGTGGTCCGTTGACAGTCTTTCCGGTGGTCTCCTAGTGGTTCGTTGACAGTCTTTCCGGTGGTCTCCTGGTGGTCCGTTGACAGTCTTTCCGGTGGTCTCCTGGTGGTCCGTTGACAGTCTTTCCGGTGGTCTCCTGGTGGTCCGTTGACAGTCTTTCCGGTGGTCTCCTGGTGGTCCGTTGACAGTCTTTCCGGTGGTCTCCTGGTGGTCCGTTGACAGTCTTTCCGGTGGTCTCCTGGTGGTCCGCTGACAGTCTTTCCGGTGGTCTCCTGGTGGTCCGTTGACAGTCTTTCCGGTGGTCTCCTGGTGGTCCGTTGACAGTCTTTCCGGTGGTCTCCTTTTGGTCAGTTGACAGTCTTTCCGGTGGTCTCCTGGTGGTCCGTTGACAGTCTTTCCGGTGGTCTCCTGGTGGTCCGTTGACAGTCTTTCCGGTGGTCTCCTGGTGGTCCGTTGACAGTCTTTCCGGTGGTCTCCTGGTGGTCCGTTGACAGTCTTTCCGGTGGTCTCCTGGTGGTCCGTTGACAGTCTTTCCGGTGGTCTCCTGCTGCTTTTGTTGTGGTTACAACAGAGATAAACAACTTTTTGAAAAGTCTTCCATTTTGTCTCCATGGAAACGGGGATAAACAACTTTTTAGAGACACTACATCATTTTTATTGTTTCACCTGTTGCCATGGAGATGAACATTTCACCTTGAGCTCCACTTCCAGGTTCTGCTCATCTCCTCAGTCAGTGAATTGAGCTGAATGTTTTGGACCGATACCAATATGGTGGATATCTGTTGATATCGACATCTGGATGAAAACAAGTTTCTGAGAGGATGTTGTTTCCTGAACAGTGAATGTTCAAACATTGTGGAGACATACGGCAGGACGTCCAGGACGGCTGTGTTTGGTCCCCTGGAAGGTTCTGCTCTCTTCAGAGGATGACAATACACCGAGGGTCCCATTCCCAGGGAAGTGTGTGTGTGTGTGTGTGTGTGTGTGTGTGTGTGTGTGTGTGTGTGTGTGTGTGTGTGTGTGTGTGTGTGTGTGTGTGTGTGTGTGTGTTTTCAGCTCCTCCCACCCATCAATCACTCCTGCTCAGTGTTGGTGTTTTATCTCATGTGACTGTCCTGTGATCAGCCTCTGTTAGCCTCTGATTTAATATTTGTGTGTGTGTGTGTGTGTGTGTGTGCGCGTGTGCGCGCATTTCCCATCACCCTGTTGCGGTGTGTTGCCGTCTCCGCCACTGCGCCTTCCTGCGGCGGTTGTGAGCGCTGACCTTGGAGGGTTTTTCTGAGAGAGGCCCGGCCCACTCCACCACAGCAGCGTCTTTTATGAATGGACAGATCCCCGAGCTGAATGCTGAGGGAGGGAGGGAGGGAGGGAGGGAGGGAGGGAGGGCGGGCTGCTGCTGCAGTGCTTCCTTACAGTTCTCACAATGAAGCGTCCGGGCAGCAGAGAGCACTGGACGGGGAGGGGGGTTCACTACTCAGGGAGGGGTTTAGAACTTTAAAAGGTCTTTTTTAACAACTGATACATTTAAGCTAAGTTAATTTAAGACGATGTGGAAAATCATTTCTGTGACGTACGTTAATGTCAGTTATCACTACAGGTTCACTACAGGTTCAGGTTCACTACAGGTTGACTATATATTCAGTACAGATTGGCCATAACCTGACCACTGGATTTGTTGGTAGTATTTCCAGCAACCATGAGTAGAATAGAGTGAAGTTTGAAGAGTTCAGTTGTTCACAGCTCTCGTCGGGCACGCCGACCCACCAGTCAGCACGGAGATGGTTTTCCAGAGAATCAGCACCCGTAGACGTTATAGATCTGATGAAACACAGTGACAAAGTGCTGATTGAGAGGATGGGGTCTATAAATAACTGTAGACCTGCTTGATGTGTGGCTCGTCCCAGGATTGTGAGGGCCTGCCTGGAGGGGTGCTGCTGGAGCTCCAGTCAGTCCAGCAGGCCTGCTGTGTGCTCCGCTCAGGCCTGGTGGATATGTCACAGTCGGCCATGTTCTGCTTCGACTCTCACTGTGTTTTATTCTGCATTGATCTAGCTGGAACACTTTCTGAAAACACTCTGACTAAATATTTGGGAAATTGCCACTTTTTGAAAATATTCCAACCCGCTTGCCATGGAAACGGGAGAAATGAGGCTGAGGCTGAGCCCCTGAGGTCTGAGTCTCAGGGATGCCCCCCGGTCTGGATGTTTCCCGTCTGTCTCCAGCTTCAGGGCCTTGCTGAAGCCTCCCAGGTTCACTGCTCACACATCATCCTGATCCAATCAGACTGCAGCCTGCTTCCTCACTAACTCAATTTCCTCCCGCTAGCTTCCCTTTTCACGCCCCACACACACACACGCACGCACGCACACACACACACACACACACACACACACGCTGAAACGTGAGCACACAGAGTGTGAGCGGGGCAGTACCCGTCTAATGAAAAGCAGAAAAAGCCGTTACCGTAGCAACTGCTGGCTCACATCTTCCAGGAGAACCCAGGTCTTCCTGTCTCTGTTGTTTTGGTTCTGTTGATAATTGTGGTTTCCCCCATCCCACTTCTCCATCACTCCACCCCTCCACCTCTCTCCCTCAGCCTCTCCATCCCCCATTCCTCCACCTCTCCATGCCTCCATCCTTCCATCCAGAAAAGCCCCAAATTGAGAGGTACGGTGAAACAACTTCAGTAGGCAGGACGAGACTGTCACTACTTCCTGGTTCCTGTAGCCCGTCACTACTTCCTGGTTCCCGTAGCCTGTCACTACTTCCTGGTTCCTGTAGCCTGTCACTACTTCCTGGTTCCTGTAGCCTGTCACTACTTCCTGGTTCCCGTAGCCTGTCACTACTTCCTGGTTCCTGTAGCCCGTCATTACTTCCTGGTTCTCGTAGCCCGTCACTACTTCCTGGTTCCCGTAGCCTGTCACTACTTCCTGGTTCCCGTAGCCCGTCACTACTTCCTGGTTGCTGTAGCCCGTCACTACTTCCTGGTTGCTGTAGCCCGTCACTACTTCCTGGTTGCTGTAGCCTGTCACTACTTCCTGTAGCCTGTCACTGTTTCCTGGTTCCTGTAGCCTGTCACTACTTCCTGGTTGCTGTAGGCTTTGTGTAGACTTTGACATTGGTGCATCTCTAATCTGAATCATATGCTAGATTAAAAGAAGTGATTAAAAACCGATTAATATTATAATAATATGTTCCTGTAGCCTGTCACTACTTCCTGTAGCCTGTCACTGTTTCCTGGTTCCTGTAGCCTGTCACTACTTCCTGGCTGCTGTATCCTGTCACTACTTCCTCGTTCCTGTATCCTGTCACTACTTCCTGGTTGCTGTATCCTGTGACTACTTCCTGGTTGCTGTATCCTGTGACTACTTCCTGGTTGCTGTATCCTGTCACTACTTTCTGGTTGCTGTATCCTGTCACTACTTCCTGGTTCCTGTATCCTGTCACTACTTCCTGGTTGCTGTATCCTGTGACTACTTCCTGGTTGCTGTATCCTGTCACTACTTTCTGGTTGCTGTATCCTGTCACTACTTCCTGGTTCCTGTAGCCTGTCACTACTTCCTGGCTGCTGTATCCTGTCACTACTTCCTCGTTCCTGTATCCTGTCACTACTTCCTGGTTGCTGTATCCTGTCACTACTTCCTGGTTGCTGTATCCTGTCACTACTTCCTGGTTGCTGTATCCTGTCACTACTTCCTGGTTGCTGTATCCTGTGACTACTTCCTGGTTGCTGTATCCTGTGACTACTTCCTGGTTGCTGTATCCTGTCACTACTTCCTGGTTGCTGTATCTTGTGACTACTTCCTGGTTCCTGTATCCTGTCACTACTTCCTGGTTGCTGTATCCTGTGACTACTTCCTGGTTGCTGTATCCTGTCACTACTTCCTGGTTGCTGTATCCTGTCACTACTTCCTGGTTGCTGTATCCTGTCACTACTTCCTGGTTGCTGTATCCTGTCACTACTTCCTGGTTCCTGTATCCTGTCCAGTGTTTCCCCGAGGTTGAGAATTTACTTGTGGTGGTGGGCCGGGCGGTGTAGGAGGACGTTGCGGTCTTTGATAAGTGCATTCACAATAACCTAGTCAAACTGGTTTATGAACCATGTATTATTTATTCTAGATACATCTTAAGCCTGCTTTAACATAAACAGAACCAAAAAGAAAAGTGAAATAAAAAAAATGAAGGAAAAATAGCCATTTAAAGCCACTTGCAAAGCTAGTTGCAAAGCTGACAGTTTGTGTCAGAGCAGTGTATTTTCTTGCTTTAGTAAAAAAGATCTCCAATGCCTTTCGGTACGGAAAGGATCGGGGGTCAGGTCCATTTATGCTGATGCGCATGCATGCAGCAAGATGCTCCGCTTGCAGCCTGTTCCTCTGTTCAGTTTTGATCTAAAAGAGAAAAAAAAACTTGCATAACCATAATGCAAAAGAGCACAAGAAAATTAACTGAAAGTATTCACATTGTGCTCTTATGCATTATGGTTTAAATCACTTACTAGAGCTGGGCGATATGGCCTCAAATCAATATCACGATAATATTCAGCAGTTCACCTCGATAACGATAAATGGACGATAATTATCTACTTGGGGGGGTATTTAATCACAGCTTTTTATTGTACTGGATTAAATTGATGACAGTTTACTGTGGGCTCAGGTGGTGCAAACATTATTATTATTTTATTTCTCATTAAATGGGGTCAATTTTCTTGAAATGCTATTACATTTATCAAGATTAGGGTACAAAACATATCTATGTATCCTAACTTTCACAGCAACAGACGTCCAAATCCGACAGAACTCTGCTGGTAATGTAAATGTCTTCTCTGTGGGCTTCAGGGAAAATCCGCTGACTGGAGGACTATGGGAAATTATTAAAGTTCCGTGGTTCCAGATGTTTCCAGTGTGATGTGGTGTTTTGAGCAGCTGAGAATGGAACACAACTGGATGTCTACCTGTCCCTGAATTACAAATGAGCCCAACTTGTTTGTTTATAATCTCCTTCTCAGTTTCCTGTCCACACAGCATCGCTTCAGGAAATATCTACATCCACGCAGCATAACAAGGACTCAAAACGATGTAGTTCACCCGCCAGGCCTTCAGATGGCGCTGTCACTCTGACACAGCAACTCCCAAATGGAGAAGAAGACACGGAGCACGACTCAGAGCTGCACATGCAGCGTGATATGAACAAACACACCAGAACATACAGCCTGTTCAATAAAACAGCACGAGGAGCTTCTGCAGGAAAAATCAGCCAATCAGCTGATTATAAGTTTTACTGTCCGGGACGGTCGACCAGCAACAATCTGCAGCCTGCAGGCTGTTAGCCTGTAGCCGCTAGCGGCTAAACTAGCATGCTTCCATGCTATGTGTCCAGAGATCAGAGTACACGGGGGTGCGCGAGCCTGACACCCAGTGTGAGAGACAGACCGCGCGTTTTTTTTTTTTTTTTTCATTCATCTTCTTGGGCGGGTGTCAATCTGCTTGGGCGGCCCGCCCAAGTAAAGTGTATGTAGGGGAAACTCTGCTGTCAGTACTTCCTGGTTGCTGTATCCTGTCACTACTTCCTGCTTGCTGTATCCTGTGACTACTTCCTGGTTCCTGTAGCCTGTCATTACTTCCTGCTTGCTGTATCCTGTGACTACTTCCTGGTTCCTGTAGCCTGTCATTACTTCCTGGTTGCTGTAGCCTGTCACTACTTCCTGGTTCCTGTAGCCTGTCACTACTTCCTGGTTCCTGTAGCCTCTCATTACTTCCTGGTTGCTGTAGCCTGTCATTACTTCCTGGTTGCTGTAGCCTGTCACTACTTCCTGGTTCCTGTAGCCCGTCACTACTTCCTGGTTGCTGTAGCCTCTCATTACTTCCTGATTGCTGTAGCCTGTCATTACTTCCTGGTTGCTCTAGCCTCTCATTACTTCCTGGTTGCTGTAGCCCGTCACTACTTCCTGGTTGCTGTATCCTGTCACTGCTTCCTGGTTCCTGTAGCCTGTTACTACTTCCTTGTTCCTGTAGCCCGTCACTACTTCCTGGTTGCTGTATCCTGTCACTGCTTCCTGGTTCCTGTAGCCTGTCACTACTTTCTGGTACCTGTAGCCTGTCACTACTTCCTGGGTGCTGTAGCCCGTCACTACTTCCTGGTTGCTGTAGCCTGTCACTACTTCCTGGTTCCTGTAGCCTGTCACTACTTCCTGGTTGCTGTAGGCTTTGTGTAGACTTTGACATTGGTGCATCTCTAATCTGAATCATATGCTAGATTAAAAGAAGTGATTAAAAACCGACTAATATTATTATAATAATATGTTCCTGTAGCCTGTCACTACTACCTGTAGCCTGTCATTACTTCCTGGTTCCTGTAGCCTGTCACTACTTCCTGTAGCCTGTCATTACTTCCTGGTTCCTGTAGCCCATCATTACTTCCTGGTTGCTGTAGCCTGTCACTACTTCCTGGTTCCCGTAGCCCGTCACTACTTCCTGGTTGCTGTAGCCCGTCACTACTTCCTGGTTGCTGTAGGCTTTGTGTAGACTTTGACATTGGTGCATCTCTAATCTGAATCATATGCTAGATTAAAAGAAGTGATTAAAAACCGATTAATATTAAAGTTCAAACGAATGACATGTTGGAATCGCAGTCATATTATGTATTAAAACAGACTGTGTCACTTCCTTCTTCTGTCAGGAAAACTTCTATCGTTTCAGTCTTTTTCAGTTTTCTTTGTCCATTCCTGGCAGTCTGCTGTGCTTGTCTAACTTTTTGCGGTTTTGTTCAGATGTTCTGCTCACATTGTGACTGCTTCGGCTGGTTTTGGGTCTTCTCATCTGTCTTCACGGGTTCTTTGATTTCTTGTGGCTGTTTTCAAGACACATGGACAGAGAACTAAAACCAGGACAAAGACAGCGAACCCATGAAGCCAGAGTAATCACAGAGTAGTGACGTGCTGTCCTCTCCGCTGTCCCCTCCGTCCCCCAGACGGCCTACAAGCCCTGGCTCTGCTCGCAGTACTTCCCGGCCACCGCCCAGCGCTCCTGTCAGAGGAAGGTCCCGTGCCACCAGTACTGCCTGGAGGTCCAGCAGAGCTGCCCCTTCATCCTGCCCGACAACGACGACCTGATCCACGGAGGAAGCCCCAGCTTCATCTGCACAGGTCAGTGACAGGGTGAATTACTGACACCTAGTGTCTGCTCCCAGTACTGCAGCAGGTCAGTGACAGGGTGAATTACTGACAACTAGTGGCTGCTCCCAGTACTGCAGCAGGTCAGTGACAGGGTCAAATCCTGACACCTAGTGTCTGCTCCCAGTACAGCAGCAGGTCGCTTCATGAAGTTTCATGAATAATTGGTAATTGTCTCACAGTTTGAGGAACAATGTGTTATGAGAACATTATGAAAACATTGGTTCTGTTATCCTGAAAGCACAAGATGATGTCTCCTGCACTGTGAAGTCTGCCTGACCCCGTCCTGTCCCGCAGGTCTCCTGGGAGACGAGCCGTCCTCCGGCGAGGCGCAGTGCTGTGACGTGCGGTGGGACTCCAGAGTGGACGGTCCGTCGGGCGGCACCCTGAAAAGGACAGTGTCCCCCTGCGCGCCCGGGGGGGCGTCGGGGGCCTCGGTGACCTCGGCGGCCACGCCCAGACTGTGCGGCGGGCGGCTGAAGATCTGCCTGCTGGCCCTGGTCCTCCTGCACACCGTCATCGTCATCTCCGCCGCCCACAACTCCACCGCCGCCATCTTCTCCCCGGAGGAGGGCGCGGCCAGCGAGGAGTGAACTCTGGGGGGCGGAGCCCACAGCCGGGAGGCGGGGCTTCAACCGGGACCCAGACCTTTGAAACAAAAAAAAAACAAAAAACAAACCCCGAAAAGAAGTGACCTCTGGCCTCTGGAAACCTGCTCAGTGTTTCTGTTCCAGCCACATGTTTTCTCACCTCCCCCCCCCTCCCCCCTTCTCTTTCCTCCCCCTCCCTGTGAGCGAATGAAGAAACAGACATCCTCATCCCCCCACATCCTGCATCCCACTCAGAGCCCGGTTGTAGTTTGGTTCCCTGGGGAGCCTGTGAGAACCGCTGTTGATGTTCCTGGTTGTTTTTGCCTGAATGAATCAAAATGAGTCGAGTTTTATTTTGAAAATCTGCATTTCAATTTGCGTTCTGTTCTGTCAGAGCTGACGTCTGAGTTCCACCAGTCCGATCGGAGGTCAGTAGTTAAGCTCTTGCCTCACACGTTTGGGGACCACGGTTCGAGATCCGGTCCTGTCCACAAAAGTTTAAATCACATTTTTGTTTCTTCTTTTGGGCGCTTACGTTCACAGCTGTCAGCTTTATTTTGACTGGAACTGGAAACACCGAAGGACCGGGTCTGAGTCAGGTTCCAGCTCTAGACTAGAACCAGAACCAGAACCACCTTGTTAGGAACGGGGGGGGGGTCTTAGATTAGAACGCTCTGGGTGCCACGATGGGGTTGATGTGTCAGCTGCAGAGGCACCGCCTGTTACCGTCACCCACCCGTCATCCACACATCATCCTTCATCCACCCATCATCCTCCCCTCATCCACTCATCTCCCGATGTCCAGCGTGTGTTCAACTATTTCTCAGACCTTGTACGACGGAACATGTTCTCCACCAGACTCTGGACTTTAAGTGCCCTGAGGGCGGTTCTAGCAGTAACCCACACCCCCACCCTCCAGACCGATCCAAAATGTCCACTGGATTTTCTTAAGGCCTCGATTCAATCTTATCCCGACGAAGGGGACGATCCGGAATCGTCCCGGGATCGTCCCGGGAACGATCCAGGATCTTCCCGGGAGTGATCCGGGACGATCCTGGATTGTTTCCGGGATGAACCCGGGACGATTTTGGGACGATCCTGGATCGATCGAGGGTCAATCCAGGGTCCATCTGGGGGCGATCCAGGACGCCATAACAATAGGAGCCTCGTTTATCAACTGCAGACACGTTGTACGGACCAGTTTTGGCTCTGGCAAAAACTGGCAATTTTATTTTGAGAAAACTTTCAGATCCATCGGTCTTTGCTCCGTACATCGTCCAGACCTCGGTAGGCCTTACCATGCGGCGATCCGTCGGTTCTTCATCACCGTCGGGGAGCTGATCGGCTGGATTAAAGATGGCCGACATCAGCTCCGACCCCCCGGTGTCGGACTGACGGAACGGCGGCTGATGGTCCCGATCCACAGAGGTCCTCGGCTCAGACCGATCAGTCAGCGCTCCTCTTGATAAACGAGGTTCCACATGTTCCAGTGCCTCTCTGCTGCATCAACCCCGCGAGGCAAACGCAAGCTAGTGCGAGAGACCCCGGTCGCAACTCCCCGTGGCTCCAACTAACCAACCAACCAACCAACCAACCAACCAACCAACCAATCAGTCAGTCAGTGGATGGGACTGCAGTGGCCTCTGGCCGCCGTCGGCCACAGGCGAGCTGTGTTAGCGTCAGCGTGAGGAGTTTTCAAGGGCTGCTCATCTGCTTTTCTTTGTTTTTGCCGGCGGTTTGTAGAAACACCACCGACACCAAAAACCGGCGGTTAGGAAGGTGCGTCTTATTTTGGAAGGATCGCCCTCCTTCCTGGGGGAGCTCCTCCTTTCTCTCTGTCCCTCATTAACGGCTCCGAATTCATCTTCACGCCCCTCCCCCCTCCTGCCCCTCCCCCCTCGGCCCCCCCTCCTCCGGATCTCTGACAGTTTGCCTTTGGACTCCTCACCACTTTGGTTGTTTTGCTCGATGTTTGTTTGTTTGTTTGTTTGTTTTCTTGAAGTGTGGATGCTAATGGAAGCTGTTAGCTCTGAGATGAGGCCCAGCGGACGCCCCCTCCTACTCCAGCCACTGGAGACACGCCCATTTCTGGAACGACACGCCCACTTCTCTGACTCGCCAGTTTATGTTAGACACGCCCACTTCCCGGAAGGCCACGCCCACTCGGACGCCCGTTGGGTGAAGTGGTGAGCGAGTCACCCTCATCCTGCTGTCAGTGCGGGAATCAATGGAGAAAGTGGGCGTCGCTGTAAATTCCCAGAATCCTCGGCATTTAACTAGGTGGTCAAAAGGTTTGATCCTAACTAACCCAAACCCAAACTTTCACTCTTTCAACTGGTTTTGGAAAAACAGATCTTCAGAGTGGGCGTGTCTGGCCAGGAAGTGGGCGTGTCTCGTGCTCCTGAGGACACGCCCCCTAACTCACCCCTCTCCGTTGCACCTTCTGTCTGTTCTGTTGTAAATATGTCCTGGAGACACAGGAGCCCCGTTTTCTTTCTTTCTGGTTCCCCTGCGCCTCCCCTCCTCCTCTCGTCGTCTGAAGCAGTGGTGTGAGGTGATGAGTACGACTGTTGGATGTTTAAAAAGATGAGGGAAAAAGAGGTCTCGAGAAATATAGATTGGAAAAAAAAAAACCCAACAAGCAGCTTGAGTTGAGACAAAGGGTTCCACCATAGAGAAACGTTGTCATATTGTCATACTAGAGATGCTTTAGTTTGCTAATTTACTTTCTTTTTTTTCTACAAAAAGACTTGGATGAAATAATTTATAAAGACGCGTCCCTGGGGTCATGATCTTTTTTGGACGTAAAAACAAATACATTTATTAAACATTTTGTTCAAAAGAAAATAAATATAAATTATGTTAAACATTACTAGTGTTGGTGGTTTTTTGACACTGTTTTGAAGGTTTTTGTATTTATAGATTTGGAATGTTACAGAGGCGAGTGGTGAGCTTCAGGAGGTTTTAACGAAAAGGTAAGGCTAGTTTTATTAAATGACGTTTGTGCAGCAAAAACAAATAAATTAGGCTTTAGTCTCACCAGAGTGTGGTACCAACGACAGCACAACAACAACAGAACAACACAAGAACAACAGCAACACTGTACAACGTCACTTTATTGAACACATCTTAAATCCACTCACAGAAAGACATTCATTGATTCCGGCATCGTGTAATTAAAGGAAAACAAACAAACAAATCTCCCGCAGCGTAACGCCGAAAGCAGGAAGCAGAATCAGGATAGAAGATTGAAACAAAGTCTGACTTCAGCCAAAAGTCACTGTGCGCTTCAAAAAGAAAAAAACAAACAAAAAACCCGCTGAATACTCCGTCCAGAAAACGTATTCTCATAAAATATGTTCAAACAAAAAGAAACGTCTCTTTAAAATCTGCTTGTTTCTGTTGTTCAACACTTTGATGTAGTTTAGTTTCATTCCACTGACCGACTCACTGCGCCGCCCTGTGGTGACCGGTGGTACTACTACTACTTCTACTTTCTTTCCACTTTAACAAATAGTTAAAAAAATCTTGTTCTTATTTTATAATCAAATTCTCATGAGATTGTCTTGTGAACATTCACAAGACCATGTGAAGAAGTGGAGATTCCACCATTCATCTTGAAATTTGTGGTAAAAAATGTTAAAATGTAAAAAAAGTCTCATTTTTTGGCTATTCTGATCGCTGATTAGCTTAACCAGCTAACAGCGTTAGCATAAACAATTGAAATTGTCCGTGTGGAAGCCACAGCCAGGGCGCCTCGCGGTGTTTCCTGTCTCTGGAAGCAGAAGCAGCGTTTAGCGGTTAGCTTCTGGCTAGCTAACTGCTGAAGATCCCCGAGGGCGGACAACCGGGAAACTAAACAGGCCCCGTTTCCACGACAACGCCGT